>NW_014577390.1:117106-165612 GCF_000485595.1 Priapulus caudatus
CGCTATAATAAACACCTAACACGATGTTACACTCTGCACAAGGAACTTCGTCATCGCTTTGACAACTTATTACGACTAAAGGCAATGGACGAGGCAATGAACCATTACTGGTATACGCTAATTTCGCGACGCGTCCCGACTGCGAAAAAATATAGCAACAACAGCGAATATTCATGACGCGAATGAATATCATATTCACTGGACCGCGAAATTACTGTCAAGTCTGAACTTCGCGAAAAATTCTATACGCGAAAAATATGGCGTAACGAGTATGTCAGACTAACCAGCAAGCAACAGCAGCAGTAGCACTAGCAACAGATGAGAATGCTTATCAATTTACCACGACACTGGCCAGCACATTTTTTCACTATAATCTTTGATGCGCGTTGACCCAAGCTAGAACCTCACAAACTGGGCGGGAAGGCAACACGCGGGTCAGGCATTTGAGAAGGAACTTTCAGGGTCTGTGCATGCTGTGGCAGATTTTAAGCAACAAGCAGCAGCCATGTAACCTGCTATTAGTCAAGTAGGCCTGCATTAAAATTCACAACTTTGTTAACATAACGTGCTGGCTGTAATTAAAGGTACTAGAAGTATGCATGCTCAATATCATAAAACATTATAATGCGATAGTTACTGCGTCTATACATTTCTATGAGCACAATAATGAAATGTTATCAATCGGGGCAGGATATAATTGTTATTGGCTTATCTCTGTTTTCACAGCTCCTGGGTAGGCCCACTGCCAATGCTGACATTGTCAAATGTCCATCACATCATAGTGTCTCTGAAGATTTCCATGCCATTTCACTGCCTTGTCTCGGCAAAGCTAACAAGGGGTAAACTGACATAAACACGTGAATTATGGGCTAAGAAAAAAATCTTCTAAACAGAACCTTCCTAAAGCAAGTGCGCGGAGCGACAGCGCTCATCTAACCGTCTACAGCGGTGATCTGTGGTGGAGTGGTGGGATTCCTATGTAAACGGCCTGTTAGTCCGGCAAATGTGTTCACATACACGGCCCAAAACAGTGGAATGCACAGGGATGGTAATCAGCAGGAACTTCTGCAAAAGGCATGTTGCGTTGGGATCGTTATGAAAGTTGCGCTACGAGATGGCGCGTACGTTTTAAGTTGTCTTCAGATTAAAGATGGAAGCTCTCATTGTACGTAGTAGCAACAACTATTTGCAAGACAGAATAGGTAAGCACTCATCCATTTACCTACGCAAGCCTACCAAGCTGGCAAATTGCAATAGAGAGCTGCCACCTGTAACCAATTAAGGCAGGCAAAAACTGCACCAACACATGCACTGGCAGCAGCCACTGGCAGTGGCATACGTTACATGTAACATACTGACAGTACGAGAATGACATAGAAATTATACAATTTAAGGAACATACACCTTCTTTAACCAAATTTAGCTTTTGAAATTTCACTGTGACATTGGTAGCCCTCATACATCCAGGGCATGTATAGATTCTACTAGCAAACCCGGCAGTCCAAATTCTTTCTAACAGACAGTCAACAAATCCAAGTTTAAACTCCTCTTGAGGTCAAAAGGTTATCTGACACTTACTCTTCGCATGTCAGCAGAAGGGACATTTCATGGTCGCTTTTAATAAAGCCATAAAAATGCTAGGTCACGCGCTGAAACAAAAAAGTTTTTCAATCGGCTCCGTCAGACCATGTCGCTCAGAAATGTCTAAAATCTGCCCTGTGCCGCACTGACCTTTGACCTGTGACCTCCAATTTCGGCACAGTGATGGCTTTTCCTACCATGATGCTATACACCGACTATCACGAGCCTAGGTCGAGCCGTTTAGATTTGTGCCGCAATTCTGCATTTCCTCCCTATACCTTAAGTTAAGGAGTGAATGTTCCCCGTTCTTTTACAACCTCTTGACCTTTGACCTTTGACGCCCAGCTTCGACATCCACTCGTTTTCAGATTACCGCCCCACATCCTGAAATATCGTGACCGTACGTCGAGCCGGTTAAGATTTTGCCTAACTGTTGACGGACGACGCACGGACGGACGGACGCACGGACGGCACGGAGCGATCATGCGATTCTACAAGCTGCATCTGACTATGTCCAGATGAGCTAAAAAACCAACTTCGCATAGTGGCAACTGCAGTAATGTTACAACATGCACGAATTAACATTAACATGAATATGGTCATTTACCTTGGCACATATGCTGGCTGCACTCACTATGGGATACAGTGAATCAGCTTTTTCGCCACAGTTATCTTTAGGCCGGGGAGATTCTCTTGGCAGTTTCTGCTGGTATTTGGATGGATCTCCCACCTTATCCACATACACCTGACGCAACATCAGTAAAATGAAAACTTACAGGCAAATATTATCTAAATAAAAATGTATCTGAAGCATAAGGCAATTCCATCGTATACGAACAACCTACCCCACTGGACAATTACCCCCCGGTCAATTACCCACCAGGACAATTACCCCACCGGAGGATTACCCAGCCAGGACGATTACCCCCACCCGGACAATTACCCCCCGGACAATTACCCACCCGGACAATTACCACCGGACAATTACCATCCGGACAATTACCCACCAGGACAATTACCACCGGAACAATTACCCCACCCCCAGACGATTACCCTAGCCCCCCCACACACCGTACAGTAGTGATGATTCATCTAACGAACCAACTCATGATTTCATAATTTCAACTTCAACATTTGCTGATACTGCCGATATTTTGACTTATTTGCGACATTTCCGCTACCCCGATTTGAAGTTCATATCGGCAAGTATCGGCCTTCACCTGCGCATGCAAGCAGCGAGAGCGAAGCGCAGCGCACCAATGCACACGTACATGTCTAGACATTTTCTGGGTCCCGCTTAATATACAATGAATAACATCAGGGCGTAAATCCGTCCGGAGGGTGGGGGGATGGTCGGCGATAGCCATCACATACTAGCACGAGCACAAGCCCACAATTATTTACGCACACGCACGCAATCCCGCACGCCACGGAACATACACACACACGACAGCACGCACGAACGTACGCACGCATGCACGCACGCACGCACGCACGCACACACAACACACACACACACACACACACAAACACACGTACATACATTTATACATGCATACATACCATGCACGCACGCACGCACGCCACACACGTGCATTCAGCCATTTTCCCTGCAATCTGAGGCATACTGTGGGCCATATTCTCATGTCTGATGACACTATCTCAACCCTAGACTCAACCCTACAAGTTAGGATTCAAAACACTTTTCTTGACTTTTCAGAGAGCGTACACAGTTAGGTTACTATAGTAATAATGACATGTATTAAAACACAGGTAAGAATTGCAATTTCTCACAATTTCACGTGTTTTTGTATGTTTGCAACCATACTTTTTGGCTATTATTTTTTTCTGTTTTTTTTTTGAATCTCAGGGGAGATATTTGTACAGGCCATCCCCCCCTCTTCAAGAGCGGGGGGGATGCATTCCCTCTATCCCCCGGATTTACGACCCTCCTGGCACACACACACAAACAGTTACATAACGTAACGTACATGGCCAAGAGCAAGATCATTTGGGGATACAACATTTCCGTCATTATAGGAGGGGTAGGGGCGACTCCCCCCCCCCGCCCAATTATCGACGCCGCTGTTCTCTGAACACATGGGGTAGGCATTTCTCTTCTCTCTTTTCCGAGACATACATTATGTATTGCAGCGGACAAAAATTTACGGAAGGGGGAATTTTTCCCTTATTGGAAGGTTAGGTGGGTAATTGTTCTGGTGGGTAATTGTCCTGGTGGGTAATTGTCCTAGTGGGTAATTGTCCTGGTGGGTAATTGTCCTGGTGGGTAATTGTCCTGGTGGTAATTGTCTAGTGGGTAATTGTCCTGGTGGGTAATTGTCGCGGGTGGGGTAATCGTCCGGGTGGGTAATCGTCCGGGTGGTAATTGTCCTGGTGGGTAATTGTCCGGGAGTAATTGTCCGGTGGGTAATTGTCCAGGGGTAGTTGTCCTAGAATCCAATTCCATGTTCAACCATCAAAAAATACCTCCAGTCTAAAGGTACAAAAACATGTAATATGTGTGTATAACCCACTGACCTCTTCAACTTGCACTCCATCTTGCAGTGCAGCTTTCACCAATCCTATCGCAGAATCGTGGGAAATCCAATTCAAGTTATACTTTGACCTAAAAGTACACAAATAGCTAGGACACCTTAAAAGCCCCCCAAGTAAATGTTTAATAGTAAAAGGACAGGTGTCCTTTATCAGACAACTCATAAAATGTGCTGATAACATTCACTGTTAACCTAATTCTATCCAATCTCCACCAATCCAGTCACAGCCTGTTACAGGAGGCAGAGCTATCGACCTATCCATCCATCATCCATCCGTCCATTCATCCATCCATCCATCCCACCACAAACCTATTTTTCTATCTATTATCTGTCCGTCCGTCCGTCCACCCAGCAACCACCTACCCACCTAATCTATCTATTTATCTATCTATATCCATGATGCATCCATCCATCCATCCAACCATCCACCCTTTTACCTTTCATGATTGGCATGATGAGAAATATGTATATATTAAAATAAGTACCTTCTTAACATTGCATTTGAGATAAATGCAGGTGATAAAATATCTGTCATCCAACCTATCCATTCAGAGCATTCGTTAATCTTTTCCATAAGCTGTTCTCGTTGCTCCTCCGTCAATGTCTTAGAGTCTGCAAAACTGTTCTTTGTGAACTCCTCCTTTCTAGAGATTGGGGAATAGCAAATGCCATACACCATTGAGCCTGAAATCAAATAATTAGTTACTGAGAGTGAACGCATGGCTATCTTGTATAGTATTATTGTTATGTACTGACACCCGATAAGAAGTTAACTTATTTTGTATTGTTGAGGCATTAAAGTAACTATTGTGAGAGTTTTCCAGTGTTTTCCCCACTTTCATGATAACTACCGTTATTGCTTGAGTAACAGCAATTGTCTAGAGTAACGATAAAATGTCTTAGAACCTTTGTATTCACAAAAATCGTGCACGATTACAATTTTGCGTCCTGTTTGTTTACGGCGTTGCCATCTCTCGGACTTTCTCGCAGTAGCACGAGACATCTATCACGGTGCAGTAATGCATATAGTCGGCGCCGCAAAAATCAGGTCAGAGTGTAACCACAGACGTTCATACTAGCGTAACAGGAGAATAGTCCTAATGCCACGTAAAGTCTGTTATTAGAGAAGCTTGTGGATTACCAGTCAGTTAGTAACACGGGAATGACAATGACAGAAAGTGCTCTGAATTATTGACATAATGAAAGGGTCAATGACACTGTAGCTCACCACAAAAAATGACACAAATGAGAGAGTGAGAAGAAGTCAGTTTTAATTGAGCAACCATCGACATACATTATAGAAACAAAGAGTATATATGGGAGAACTCCCATTATATACTCTTCATAATTATATGTGTAATTTTTTATGTGAAAATAATAAATAATATTATATATAAATTATAAATAATTTATAAACCAAAATGAATCACAATTTGTGACGGTAGATGGCGCTATACCCGCTTTGATGTTTCTTAGCATAAATCATTATATCATAATAAATAATAATATAATAATAATAGTATAATCATAATATGTTCATAGAAGGAATTTTGGCATTAAAGATATTGTCAATGAAATCTTATAAAACGAACCAGACGAGTGTGACACCACAGACTGTTTGTTATCTGCGTGTCTATATAATATGCTATATAATTGCCAAAACCTACCTAATTTGCATAATTTTTTTTAAATATCAAACCCCGCGCCTTATTCATTAACATACCAAAACGAGCAAAATCCGTTGAACCTGAACTGACTAATGGCAATTCCCATTTTTTGTCAAAAAATTGCCGTGGCTCGAAAGTATGTCGATGGCGTGCTCCAAAATAGGACGTTCAATATGGGAGCAAGCGGTAACAGCTATACCAATTTCAAACATGTGGGTTAAACGGTTCCTGAGTTATCGTTGACCGTAGCCAAATGTTGACGGACGGACGGACGGACGTACGACGGACGACAAACCATGGCAATAGCTCAGCTTTACGATGTCAAGGTGAGCTAAAAACTCAATAATATTTACCACACGCCCTTTTGTTTTAATTATGCACTTGGTTTGAAGGCGCCATTTGTGATTTTGAGAGTCGGCATACGATAAAATTTATTGCTGGTATGATGTGGTAAAATCATTTTTCTATGCTATAACTGCATAAATCTTGGTGTTTTTAATGTTGGTGTAATCAGTGATATTTCCGCTGTCAGGTGAGACTATATTCATCTATATTTAGTTTTTCTGAGCAAAAATCTCGCAATAGTAAGTTTAAGCTAGGTTATTGTAGGATATTATTTATTTATTTATAGCTGAGGTATGCCCAGCACACACGTATTGTGTGTGGCGTGTGTATGTGTGTGAACATGCATGCGTGCGTTTGTGTGTGTGTGACATGTTTGTATGCACACATAGCACCTAACTATCAAGAAAGTTCTAGTTCTACCCAGTGGCAGTGCCAGTGGGCTCAGTGTGCAGGACTATAGCTATGCCTAGGCCTACGACTAACGCTCATAGGGTCTATGTCCCCCAGGGTTAGGGTATACCGGAACGTACCCGCTGGTACTATCTATATATGGTTAGGGTTGGGGTTAGGAAGTAGGCGTAGGTGACTCCCTAGACTCGTTAATGGAGTAGGCGAGGTACAGTCCGGCATATTAGATAGTACCAGGGTACACAGGCACTTGGAACGTCTCAATAAAAAAAAAAGGTCAATAAACACAAAATGTATTTACTACCAGTCTTAATGTTTCTCTACACTCTATTTCACATATTATTGGCCGATAATCACCTGTAAATGCCGGTCAAATGCTCATCTGCAACACACAAGTACACCGCACGCCCGCCCTGTGCACAAACAACATGAATAAGAGAGCAGGTAGGAAAGGCGTGATCGAAAATTTGCTCGACGCTCGCTTCATTTCACACGACTACAGAACAGAAACACAACAAACAGCCTCCATCTTGGTATCTATCTGCAGCTAAATGTTCACTTGTTCGAATTATAACTCTGTCCTTTTGTTCTTACCTACTCCCCCCAGAGATATCTCAAGAAATCCTGCAGGAAATGTTCTCTCCTTAAAAATGTAAAAAGGACGTATCATTCGAAAATCCCTAACGGCGCTACTTTCGACCGATCACTGCAGTCGTGTGTGTGACGTCATGCCCGCGCGCATTATGCTTGGCTTGGCGGGCCTCGAAACGGAGGCTCGGAGGCAGGCAGCAGCTCATCCCGGCATGCAATGCGCCCCATTACTCGTGTATAAACAGACATCTCGTCCTCTTTACATTTTCACGGAGAGAACATTTCCTGCAGGATTTCACGAGCTATCTCTGGCGGGAGTAGGTAAGAACAAAGGACAGAGTTATAATTTGAACAAGTAAACATTTAGCTACACATATAGATACTAAGATGGAGGCTGTTTCTTGTCTTTTCGTTCTGTAATCGTGTGAAATGAAGCGAGCAGGCATCGAATTTGGCAATTTGCCTCTGACAGCAAGTAGCAACACTCTGACAGCAAGTCTAGAAAACCGAACGGCGTCGATTTTCTGTCAAAATCACAAGTTATACGGCTAAAAGATAATGATATTGATTAACATATATACAATTATTTCTTTATGGTATCAAATATGAATAAAACCAAGATGGTGCAATTAATATTAAAGTTTTTTGTCAATTTAAAATATTTACATGTAATAAAATACAAAAAGTCCAGACACAGAGCAGCAGTGAGACACATTGTTAGATTATTTAATCTAACAATTGAAGACTCTGTCATAGAAATATTGATTTAAATTGCACAGTAGTGGGGACTGATTCAGCAGCATACACAGGTTTCTTATTTAAATCGCACAGCGACTTAGTAATCGACAAACATTGAAAACATATGAAGAATATACACAAAATATTAGTAGTAAAATCATACTGAACCGTGTGGATATATTATTATACTATTCGTGGGATAGGGTGACTGTTTGTACTTGTGTGTATATTTTGTGTATACAAGTATCTGATGCTCGGACGAATATCCACGATATATATGTCCTTTAAGGACGTGGACTATTCGTCCGAGCATCGGATACTAGTTCGGTGGCGCTATTCGTCCGAGCATCGGATACTAGTTCAGTGGCGCTATTCGTCCGAGCATTGTTTGCGCATCACTATGAAAGGTTATACACCATAGATTAATTTTGGTGCTATGACACGTGTATATATATAAGATAGCCGAGTCGGTTCAGAGTTAGTGTTAGTGTTAGGGTTAGGGATAGGTGCAGTGTGACTGTTTGTACTTGCGTGTATATTTGGATGTGCTACGACGACATTTACTTGCCGCCGATACAGACTACCATTGACGGCAAATCAATATGTTCCGGCAGCAAATGCCGGCAGTTGCAGTCGTAAAATTTGATCCCTGAGCGAGCGTCAAGTGAATTTTGTGATCACGCTTTCCTACCTGCTCTCTTATTCATGTTGTTTGTGCACAGGTGACAGGGCGAGCGTACGGTGTACTTGTGTGTTGCAGATGAGCACTTGACCGGCATTTACAGGTGATTATCGGCAATAATATGCGAAATAGAGTAGAGAAACAGACTTTGGTAGTAAATAGGGTACATGATTTTGTGTTTATTAATATTGACCTTTTTTATTTATTTATTGAGACGTTCCAAGATTGAAGGCTAAGTTAACTGCATGCATGGTGCCTACTTATAGTCAATACCATCGCTGCTGCTATTTAAATAAGACATGATCATATTAATTAATTAATAAATATTATTAAATAAATGTGACTGCGAGTTCACGACCGATTTTATCATTTTACCGAGAACTGGTCCGCGGCCTGCTTCGTCAATACCGAGCCAACATGGTTCATTCTTCGTCAAGCACGGGACAGACGATTTTAAGAGACAATTCTTCGTATTGTCTTTCTCATATTCGGATATGTCCATTTCAAACTGCGCTTAGTTATGCGTCAAAAGTACGATAGAGTAACAACTACAAGGGAAAGGATATTCGCCAACATTATCAACATTGGCGCTAAAAAACACTTGACATCACAAAATATACCTTATCCGGTTCCGGTGGCACCGTGGCGCTACCTATTTAAAAGCGTCCTTCTGTTGTTGTTATAGCGACTAAACATTTGTTGTTGTTTTGTGTTTAGTTTATTGTAAAACTGGTGATGCCACTACATTAAAATGAGGTAAAATATTATTGTTCGCCATAGCTTTGCCTATAGTGTACAAAAATTTATCACTGTGTGACTGGAGTACGGCATATCTGTTCATTGCACGGAACACGAATAAACCTTACTACTCAGTAGGCTACAGTAGGTAATGTCTAATGACTAAATCAGTAAATGAGTAATGTAGCCTGTAGCCGTGTAGGCTGTAGCCTGTAAGCCAGGCTGTACTACTACTACTACTACTACTACTACTACTACTACTACTACTACTACTACTAGTACTACTACTAGTCTCTAGACTAGAGCCTAGACTGGACTGTACTGTAGTGTAGTAATGACATGATTATGGTTTGGTTCAACAATCTGTCAATCGTCAATTTGATCAATTTTGAATATCTCTCGATCTCTTTCTTCTTCTGCACACCCTACGGCTACAGTTCCTTGAACTATAAAGATTATTGTTTACTTGGCTGCAACACAAATATACTTCAACTATTACTTGGTAAGCCGCCGGTAGTGGCTGTCCATATGATATACCGATTAACTACACATCCATGTCATGATCATCGACCCTCATCGACAAGTACAGCGTAGGCTAAATTAGTACATTTATGTATGCCATGAGAGTTTCTGACATAGCCATGCCATGTGACTATTCTAAGACAGTTAGTCAAACAAGTATTACAGGACTAAAGGCTAAAACTTAAAAGGCTAACTACTAGCTATAGCGCCTTCTGTTGGCAGAATCATCAGTATGTTGACAGTGGCCAATGGCAATATAGAGTAGAAGTAGAAGTTACAGGACATTGGTTACAGAAAATGAGGGCCAGGGTCCCAAACTAGTAGGAAGATTGTGCCATAAATTAAGGCCCTACCTTTGAAATATTTATAATTTAATGTTATTCATGGCTCAATACTAGCCAACCCAAGCCTAGTTTAGCACCCCGGATTAGTTTAGCACATATGCGAAAACACATTTGCGGGGTCCCAAACTATCCTTGATTCCCTAGAAACAAACTTTATGTAACGACTTTTTGTATAACAACATTTTATATGTTTCTGATCATGTAACATTGAAATTCTTAGAACTAATTATATGAATCTTATTTTATTAATATTTTACCTACATTATAAAAAACTTGGCATTCATTGTGAGCTTCTGAAGTAAATGTTATCACTTTTTATTTTGTAAAAAACATGTACAGCACCAAATGTTCAAAACTTCGTCACAACAGAAATTTTAAACAAGTTTGTATGTCGTTTTTTCCGCTCACTTGTTAGCGTAGTGGATGTTACTAAGATGTCCGCGATGCTTGGAACTCTACTATAGCCAACAACTTGTTTCAGTATAATCACTCGACAATGAGGATACTTAGCGAATGTACACATTTAGTTATGTTCTACATGTGTAGAGTTAATGCTATTCTATATCTTATTTTTATATGTAAAAATAATATATTATATTTACTCGGCGCCCAAGCAATTACAGCACAAGAGAAACAGCTCACTCACAAGAGTAACAGGTATTACCAACAGTGGCTGGTTACCCAGGCCATTTAAATTCTGCAGCTCTATAGCCTTCGCTTAGGGGTGCTGTAAAGTAGAGGCAGTGCTCAATTTTAAGGTTTTTTTTGGGTTGTCTGGAGGACAACCAAGAGAGTAGCAGATGGTTGTCCCTCAAGAGTTTTGGTTGTCCGGATATTATTTAAACATGCATGCGTGCTGCATGCGCTCTGCTCACGTGATGCTCAGTGTTGTAAAGCAAAAGGCCTAATCATGTACATTTTGTACGTATTGCAGTGACAGCAAACATGGCCATTCGCATTGTTTCACTCATTATATGAAGAGAATAAAATATTGGTAATGTGGTAAATGATGCTGGGATCAATGACGTATAATAATAGTAATTAAAAGTTGCATGAAAAATGTAAAATGAACGCGCGCATTATGAATATAAAATTTTTATAGAGGTTGGACACTGGACAACCACGGAAGCAATTTGTAGTTGCCCGAGAGAAAATCCAGTCGTCACGGATGACCGGACGACTGTTAAAATTGAGCCCTGTAGAGGTGTAATGATACACTAGGGTAATGATTCGATACGTATCTCAATACGTATATATTTCTATGGCTGAAACACACGGAGACGTTCTTAGCGTGCTCCAGACTAACCTGTACTCGACAGCTCCACTCGCATGCACACCACACACAGTGCTACATTACGTGCACAGTAATGACGTGCACCAGTCAATCGGCACACTTGATTGTTTTGTGGTAACAACTTTGGCGGCAATACAACATTTACAAGCGCAGTGTTTTCCCTGGCCCAAAAGGTCTGTGAGGTGGTCATTTTTTTGGTGTGTTTGCACATTTCTAGGTCCTAGCAAAGCGAACACTGCAGGTGCTCGCCAAGTTAAGGGGGTCCGGAGGCCCCCCCTCCCAATTTGGGGCATTCTAAGCTATTCTGAACACATTGTATGAGATTTTCATCAGTGAGGCGGTGTTTTGGACAAATTTCTGTGTGGCGGCTGGGAATTTGAGGGAGGAGGCCCGCCTCGCTCGTGTAAATGTAGGGGAAACACTGCAAGCGTGCCACATATATTTACATAGCTTTCTACCACATCTGAGGATATTTACATAATACGAGAGGGAGTTCATATAATAGAAGAAATAATTCAATTTAAAATGAATTACATGTGCTTTATAGTTTAGCGTGCCTTATTCACTGTGTAACATCCGTATCGTTTGTTTTGCGATACGGATGCTGCATATTGATTATCGTATCATGAGCCGCTGTATCGTGATTCACTGAGGTATCAGTGAAACGTTACACCACTACTGTAAAGCTAACCCTAATCCAAGCTGTAACACAACCGACGGCATTGCTCTTACTGCAATGACCAGCTGGCTGCCAACTGCTAGCATTGCTCTCACTGCAATGCCTGTCAGGCAACTGCTGACTCCAAGTGACATGTAGCCAGCTTCCATGGTGCACACTGGGGAACCAGGGAGATTCATGCCACCTATTCATGGCTTAAGATGCTCCCACCTCAGAAGATGTGACATAGAGCAAATCATAGCTATTTCATGGGTGAAACATGACGTTTGACAACTAACACCATAGAAATTCACACACGTGCACACACAACATTCCCAAATACATATATTGTACATACTCACCAGTGAATCGTACCACTGGGAGCATAGGCTGTGACCAGTGCCACCGCTACACTTAAAATGTTTGTTGTTTATTGTGCTGTGATGTGTTCTGATTGACCAACGAAATCATCGCTGGTCAGTGGCAGTGCGTCGAAATTGAGATTGCAATTTTTGTTCTGACAACAAACATTACTAGTTTACGATTTCTGTCGTACAAGAATTCGCTAAATTTGTCTATATAATATGGAATGTTATCAAGTTGATGTTATCTATCTAGCCATTGTGAACAGCTACTATATCATTTATTACATGCTGATAATTAAGGAGTCTGAGTGCATGTAGTAAGTTGGCAATGGGTATATGTCAATATTTTCAGGAGTGTGAATGTGATCTAAAAATCATGCCAAATAGTCAGATGTATTATTAATTTGTTCCACATCTAGACGAGGTATGCACATTCTCATGTGCATTTTAGCCATTGAAAAACAATGTGAGTGCTGTATATGTTACATGGTTATATTGATGTACATACTGGTGATTCATTTGCAGGTGCTGTTCTATGACTAAAGGCACAGATGAGAATGGATAGTAGTTTCTGAAGCACCGTCCACAAATCAAAGTATTTACACATGGGTTGATAAGTTCTACCATACATGATTTAGACATATCAGACCAAGGTACTTTCCTTACCAGTAGAATGCAAGTGCTACCATTAATTTGGCATTGATTTGTGTAGACAAAATGTAAGCTAGACTTTTTTTGTCTATACCTGCATTGAGTTTTTCATTGATATATCAATCTTTTTTTGTGACGTGAAAATAGGCTTCTATCTAAAAATATGGATAGTTATGGCAACAAAAGTCTTCCAGAGAAGGAATCTGTATCCACATTGGCTGAGAATGACTCTGATGAGGAAATAGTGTGAGTTGTTGTTTCCTCGTAACTGTTGACTCTCAAAAGGAACACCGAGCTATTTCTTGTTTGCGATATTTAAATAATGAAATTAATTATGGCATATTTATTCCATCTTATGGATTGTTTGAGATGCAAATTATTATGCAATATAGATGAGATAATGGTTTTCAAACAGTTTTACGAAAATATATAGTTAAAACTGCCGTAGCCAAAGTGCTGATATCCTTTTATAGTGAGTAAGCACGGCATTCTACCTGGAAATTTTTGAAGATGAGCATTTATTAATCTATTTTTTGTTTTGAATTTATGCAGAATCCCTATTGCCCCACATGTCAGCCAGGGATCATTCAATCTGCTGAAGCTAGTCAGGGAACAGATCAAGAATGAGGAGAAAATCGAAATGCGAAGCTGTGAGGATGTATTAAGGAACAAAGGTTGGCATTGTAAATTATCGACAGTGTTTGTTAGAGTACCTAAGATCTGCCGAACTATATGGATGGATCCCAAAATCATCATCTGATCTGTATCTTGAATGAAGTGGAGTTTAAATTGACTACGTCACGAATTTTCTATGGTAAAATTTGTAAAAATTTGGTTGCCATTTTTTTACATTAAAAGTAAGAACTAACGGGACTAAACGTATTGTAAAATTCTTACCTGATAAGATTGTTTCTCAACTAGTGAACAATTCAAAAAACCTGGACGATTTGATATTAGTGTTCCTGACATTAATTGCTTGCTATGGGCTATGTATGCGTCACGAGTGTATGTTCACATCGAACAATATAGTAAAATAAGAAGTATAATGCAGCAATTTAACTATAAAAAGTGAACAGAATTACATATATTTTGTGAAAAAGTGGAAATATTTTTGTTATTTTACTATTTACGGTGACATAAACACTTTAATGATGAACCCTCGCATGCAATCTAGGTGGTTATGCTCAGTGAGTCTTTCATCGTTCTCTTGTGGGGGGGCAGCTGTTTATTGTTGTGAATCTTTTGCAGCACGTTTGCTAGAGCAACTAGAGGAGGAAGAGCATCAGGCCAAGCAGTCACTGTCCCTTGACAACATCCCAGCCGCGACAGCAAGGTCGTCTCAGCTGTTCAACGTGGGGCGGTCAGCAGATAGGGTCCTGGCAGCCCCGTGTAAGCTGTTACTTCTAACCTTTCCTCACTGCTCATTGTTTCATCGCCCACTACAAGTACAGTTTAGCCTCGTTATAACGCGATGGTTGGGGGTCCATAAAATAACATCGCGAAAAAAGCGGGTTCGCACGAAATCGGGGTTATATATACGTGGCTATATATAAGAGCCAAAAAAGGGGGGGTCCAACGACTCATCGCGTTATATCCGAATTCGTGTTAAATCAGGGCGCGTAAAATTGGGGTTCCACTGTGCTAAGTACTGTGATATTCTTTGTGGTGTTTTTAGTGTATGTAAAGTTAGAATGATGCTTTTTTGTGTCAAACTCAATTGCCCATGTTCCTGTGCATCACAGTCAATCCTGTGTGTAAAGATCAGTTTAGGAAAACCACCCAAATTTCTTACATGAACAGGTGTCTGTATAGATGTGCTCGTACTGTAAAGCTCGCACTTGAGGAAAATGTCAAGGGTTTGCTAACACTGGCTTGACTGTACCTGCGTAGTTGAAAATACCAGATCTGATGATCAAAGAACTTTTAGTCGAATCTGTTTACAAGTTTGTTAACTGACCATTGTGCCTGGACTCATTGACTGGTAGCTCTAGTTATTCATTGTGATTATGGTGTTCTAAACATGCCACTATGTCGATATTAATTTTGGTGCATGTGTGAATCACATTGTGTAGCAATAATAAAAAGAAAAGGGTGTGGTTATCTTACTCAAGCAGATAGGTCAATTAATCCATGTAACAATTAACCCACGCACAGGCACGGAATTCGTTTACCCATGAGTTAATTAATCGGTTTGTTAAATTGCACATTTCGCCCACGCGCAGGCACGGAATTTGTTTAATACGGAAATACCTGTTATTTAAGTAATCGGTTTATTATTGTTTCAGCTGTGCATGGTCAGATGAGCCGGGCCTCAAAGACCCGGCTGCGGGGAACTCCGGACCTCTACTCATCTGGCTTTGAGGATGACAGCAGTGACCCTGGTGGCCTGCTTCCACGCAAGTCCAACTCGCTGGAGGTGGTTCCTGGGCAGACGACGGCCGAGATGGAGAGTGTGAGTACGCAGCAGCCGGCGGGAGAGAGTATCCCCACCTGTGTAGCGAGGGAGGAGGGTGGTGGCGGGTGGGGTGCGAACGAGGGAGGAGGCGTAAGTGGGCGGGGGGCACATCAGAATGCCGGCGAGCGGCCGAGTAGCAGTGAGGAGATGCAGCTGTCCGTGCGTCGCAAGCTTCCCAGCCTTACCACCGGCAGCTCTTCTTCCGCCGACAACTTCCAACTTGCTTCGCAAACGTCTGCCAAGCTCGTTAAATCCCGCAGTAAAGCCGGCAGCCGTGCTGCTGCGGGAAAGTTTGAGCCCGTCGCGGAGCCTCGCTTTGGTGGCGCCATCGAGGGGGCGGACGTGACGGGCGATAGCAACGACGACGCAGCCGCGACGGCAAACAGCATCCTCTCCGTTTTCGTCGCAGACACGCTGAGAGAGAGGGCGCCGGCGGAGATGGGCGTTGTCCTGGCGACCCCGCCTGACGTACGTGCTGAGCTGCAAGGGGGCGCAAGCAGGCGCGGCGCAGAAACGGCCGTCGTTGGAGACGCTAGCATAGCACAACATTCTGAGCGGATAACGGCTAGCCTGTCGCCACTAGAGAACTGGTCAGCTGAGGTGAATTTGGGCTATACCGTCCTGTCAGACATGAGCTGGTTAGATGAACAGCCACCCGCGCAACCTGCTAAAGCTAAAAAGCCGAGAAAGCAGCGATCACTCGTCTCTAGTTTGTACAAAAACAAGGATGTCACAGCAGCAGTAAAATCAGATGATGAGCAAAAGTCTGTGAAAACTGAAGAAAAGATCACGCCGTTAACAGCAGCAACGTCTAGTCAGGGTTCTATAACAACAGAGGTGTTGGAAAGTTTATCAAATGATAAGATTACGTCACTATTCATGACAGAAAGCTGTGCCAGCCTAGTAAATCAGTCTAGTACTTCTGCTTTGGTCTCCTCAAGAAGGGAGCCTTCGAAAGAGGAGCCGGCAAGACAGATATCAAGTTTGCCTGAATCCATTTCTAAAGCATCGACATCTTCTAAGGAAGGAAGTCAGGCGTTGCTGAGTTGTCTCAGTAAGACCAGTCATGGTAGTAGGAAGAGTCTGTCAAAAGTCACGTTTGACGACCGCGTAAAAAGTTTCACCTACACGACGCCATCGACTCTGCTAGGTAGGTTCATGCAAGAAAATCCAGCAGACATGGCGAAACACATTACATCTAGCTTTACCTATACACCACCCTCACAGCTAAATATGGGTAACAGTGACTCTATAACTAGCTATACACCACCCTCACAGCTAAATATGGGTAACAGTGACTCTATAACTAGCTATACACCACCCTCACAGCTAGACATGGGTCGAAGAGACTCTTTGATGCATACCAAGAATTATTGTTATAAACAGCAAAACGAATCACCATCACAACAAAGGAATAATTTGACATCGGGATCAATCAAACCAAACAAGCCCGGGGTTACTCAGAATGTCCCACACACATCTAGTCCGAGTTCTCCGTCAAAATCACTGCCAAAATGCAAGGACTCGGTCAACTCTAACAGCAGCAATAAATGTGACTCGCGAGTAGATGAGAGAGAAGAGAGAGTAGAGAAGCCATCTAGACTGCCTCCATCGTCTGCACCGTTCTCTGCCTCCTCTGTGACAACGGAAGATGAATGGGAGGACAACCCCATCTATCAGCTGGGCAGTGCCTCGCAGTACTCCTCAATCCTAGATACATCCGAGAGTGACTATTCCCCTTCCTCCTACGTCTACGACAGCGGCGTCTCCACCTCCTCCATGCCCTCCTCGCACGAGCGCATCTGGTTCTACGACCAGTACCGCGCTTCGTCCGACGGCACGTACCCCGGCTCACGCGTCTTCGCGAGCTCGTCAGCGATGTGCGGAGATGCGGCGACCGCGCCGCGTGCCTACAGCCGCTTCATGCAGCGGCCGGACTCACTGCAGGCCTGCAGCAGCGCGTGCGGGGGCGTGGCACCGCAGAGCACGGAGTCTGTGACGATAGCTGGTCTCGGGCTGATGACTCGCGACAGCCGTCACCTCGTCACCCCGCTGCACGCGTCCTGCTTCGATGACGATGACGATGCGTCGATTGAGGATCGGCAATCGCATGGCGCCACAGACTTAGAGGAATCGCTCGTGGACACGGGTGCTCTCTCCCTCTCCAGTCTCTCAGTACCCAGTAGCATCACTGCCAGCCCGAGAGGTGACGGAAACCCGGAATCGAGCGCGAGAGACGGTCAGGGGTATAGTGAGTCTGCTGACCTAAGTCCGAGTGCTGGCCAGAGCGGGTGCCCGGCACCCAACCCGAGCGATGTTCCACAGAGCTCTAGTTCGCAGATGAGCGCGTGGTCGTTCGGCAGCATATGCGAGCGCTACCGACAAGACGCTGCCGCCGCGGCACACTATGATCGCGGCGCGCTGTCCCTCACAAGTCTCACAGTCCCCAGCAATCTGACCATGGAGGGCGACAGCGACACTAAGTGGACGACGAGCGGGGCTGCTGCCGGTTACCATGGCGACGTGCCTAGCATGACTTCGAGTGAGGGGGCGATGGCGGATGTCAGCACCAACAATGGAGATCTGTCGGACGATGACACCTCCTCCCTGTCACTCGATTTTGATGCAGGGTCCGACGAGTGTGACGTGCAGGCGGCCGAAGACAACAGACCGGCGACACCGACGCCACCTGTCCGTGTGGGCGACGGGGCAGTGCGCGACAAGCGCCTCCTGGTGGAGGACTGGCTCACACGTGTTTTCGGATCGCTGTGCAGTCGCCGACCCCGCTCTGCGGAGCCAGAGGACGGGCAACCGGTCGCCGCACGCGACGCACAAAAGCGACAGGTAGCGCTCTCTAGAGAGGACGAAGCAGTGGTGCGGCGAGTTGTGCGGTTGGTTCTGGAGCAGTATGGACAGGGGACCGTCATGCCATGGCTGCAACCGCACGACGTCGTCGCGGACGTGATTGAAACCTCTGTTGGTAAGGGCGAGATCTGCTGCCGGTGTGCTGACTGTGACCCCGCCGGAGGCAGCGGCGCACCCTGCTACCTGTCCGCCATCTTCTTCCCAACGCTGGCCGCGGTGCATGGTGCGCTGGCGCCACCTGTGAAGAAGCCAGAGAAACTTCCGAGATGCAGCGCACCATCGAAGGTTTCCGTCGAGAGTTTTCACGAGCCGTCGGACCTGCTACGCAAGAAGCAGAAGGCGAAAATAGAGGGCAGCACACGAGGCGAGAGCACGACGGGGAAGGCGACGAGGCCTTCACCTCCTCCAGTGGCAGCGGCAGCTTCTTCCCCGTGCACCTCCTCTAGAGAGAATCCTGTCCCTGTCACTCCTGATGTTCCCCAGGTATGCTGCCTCTGTTGTCTTCCTTCTTCCTTTCCTGTTTGTGGTTTACTGTTATGTATGTGTTATGTATGTTCGCATGTATGTGTTGTATGTATGTGTGTGTGTGTATATAGATGCTCTCAGCACCGTTGGAGGAACTGTAAGGCAAGCGTGCATACACGCAAGTGACCGCATTGTGCTTCTAATCATAAATTGTATTCCAAGATTAAAAGTCAGATTTTTTAATAATTAACTGATTATAATATTAATTAGTTAATTATTACATATCTGCACAATCAGTTGATTGAAAAAATATGAGTGGTACAAAGACTATATCAGTAGTGATGCATTTTTGTTAATACTGTTCAGATATTTAGATTTATCGTACAGAATTATTTTAAAATTTTAAAGAATTTATAAAAAAAAGTTTATTATTACTGGCCTTCCATTTCCTCTAGCGTTCTCTCTTCTCTTCATGTCTATTGCCCACGTGAGCCATTCGTTTCCATCCGATGTCCTGTCACTGCATCATTATCTGTGCTCACCTGAGTAGTTTCACCTGGCAATATTAGGTAATTACCCACACACCTGTGTAGGTTACTGGGTGGGGGAGATGATGGGATGATGATCAATGATTAATTTGCGTTGCTCAGCGGTCGTGAACAGTGAGTGCTTAACGCATGGCCGATTCTCGTAGACGTGTACGCAAACGTGGCGCAGTCGCAAGCAGCACGTGTACGTACACGCCGCTAGTGGGCGTTACGTCCTTCGTACCCGTTTATAATGCCACTATGAACTACAGCGTCGAACCACGGTGACAGGTGCACACGTAGTTAGCACTTATATTGCATATAGAGTGTGGTTCTAACAACGATAAACGTGAGTCATGACACTGGATGCTACAATAGCTGTGGTAATGAAGATCGTAGCTATATAGTTATGGGCTGTATCAATTGAACCGGACAGCTATGTGCGTATAGCTGTATAGTATAGTGTTAGTGTCACTCAAGGGGTCGTTGTCGTAACAGGTACTACCGATATGTACCCGAGGTAGTTTTAGGTTGTTTAGTATTATGTTTATATTTTTATATGAGGTATGTTTAGGGTTAGGGTTAGGGTTAAGGTTAGGGTTAGGGTACACTTCTGTAGTACAAGTCTGGTACACTTTGTGTATACATATATGTACCTCGGGTACATATCTGTAGTACCTGTTACGACAACGACCCCTTGAGCGTTAGTGTCGCGTGTTTATGTATAGGTTCTACATGGGTAGTGAGGGCAACGGATGAGGCATGATTCTCATCTCTGCTGTGCTAATCTTACAGCTGTTGAAGAATCTACACGTGCACCATGCCACAGTGAACACGCCGGGTGGCGAGTCTACTGCTAGAACATCACCACCACTAAACCGTGACGATGAAGTCGCCCAGCTGAAGGTATGTTATCTCAAGTTGCTGAAAAACACTTAGAATGTGCTTGTAGGATTTTAAAATGCCATATCCATGTCTAGAAAGGCTGGAAACATTTGCTATTACATTGTTTGATCCTACAAAGTTCTTGACATTTTTAATTTGTTTCCTAATCATTGGTTGGGTGATAAATATATATCTCATGGTTATGGAATATGGTCCCATTTAATTCGTGGGAAACAGGAAGCCCTGGACAAAATTTTCTCTATGTGTACAGAGCCTGTATCTTGGTAAAGGCTGGCTGCAGGCACACTGTATGTGTAACACACTCTTATATCTAGTGTATGTGCCCTGTTGGCAGCAATGTTCGTGTCTAAATGTGTCTTCTTGGGTATAAATGTTGGGAAGATTCACTGGGATACTTTAGGTTAGGTGTTTGATTAGGTAAGGGTTAGGTCAGAGTTAGGATCTGGTTAGAGTTCGTTAGTGTTAGATTTTGGGGTGCACTCCAATGTTACCTTGGGAGGCAGACTCTTTGAGCATGAGAGGCAGTAGCTTAAAGGTTAGAGTGCTGTATATTGCCATGTGACGTCTGGTATTTAATCTTACAGGAATCATTACAAAACATGGTTTCCGTGCTGAGTGACAGTGAGCGCCGCCTAGCGGAGGAACAGAACATTAAGGAGAAGGTCATGGCTGAGGTCAAACGACTTAGCCAGCAGAATGCTATGCTAAGAGAGCAGGCACGTGCCAGCAGTGGTTCCGACAGTGGTGCCCCAGCATTCAATTCGAAGGTAAACTTTACTACTAAACGTCCAACAGTATTGCCAGCATTGTTTTCAAGCATTACATACACCAGTACATTGGGGAACATCAGGTAAATTATAATGGGTTCAGGGGATGATAGCCCACACTATTGTACGTGGAAAATCCACGACCGATACACATGTATTATTGAATGGTGTATCCATGTACGGGCCTTAGAATTACTGATTGACTACTGTGCTGACAGGTTTACACTTGCATTGGATTAGGCAGGTGTCAGGTGAGGGGGCAGTCTTGTCGTACACGTGATTAGGCTGAATTATTGATGCTCACCATCGTAACCCCAGCGTTTTATGAAAGAGTCATAGCGGGGCAGCTGTTGTACTCTAGCTGCTGGTTCGCTTATTACGTACTGAGCCTACACCAACCATAGATGGAGTGTCTCTGTCCAAACCCAACTCCTTTCATCAATAGTCGTGAGGAGAATGAATGATGACTGTATGATCATGTTTCATCATACTTCATCTAAGAGGGAAGGTGGAATGTTTAAATATTATAAGACTTCTCTGGTGCATAAAGTCAACATGGACGGATACCTGGTAACATTTCTGCTGTGACTTGAGATAGTTAACGGCCTCTCTCTCTCTCTCTCTCTCTCTCTCTCTCTCTCTCTCTCTCTCTCTCTCTCTCTCGCTCTCCCTCTCTCTCTCTCGCGCGCGCTTTCTTTCTCTCTCTCTCTCTCTCTCTTCCTCTCTCCTTCTCTCTTGCTCCCTCCCTCCCTCCTTTCCTCACTTTCTCTCTCTCTCTTATTCTTGTTCTCTTCAACAATTAATGTGTTGAATATACGAGGAAATGTTTCTCTCTTTTCTTTTCTCCCCTCCCCCTCAATGATATCTACGTCTTCTTACAACTGGTTAATATTTTTGTATGATCTGTGACATTGAAACCCTACCACCAATCCCGTTGTCTGCTGATGACGTAATTTTGTGATGACCTTGACTTCTATGCTTTGCCATGCTGCACTCCATACGTCTCGCTCGCTCATTTTCCGATTCCGTGTTGTGCTTGTTCTTTCATGGATTCAACGTTGCCCTTGTTCACCTATGGATTCCGTGTTGCCCTTGTTCTCCCATGGATTCCGTGTTGCCATTGTTCACCTATGGATTCCGTGTTGCCATTGTTCACCCATGGATTCCGTGTTGCCCTTGTTCACCCATGGATTCCGTGTTGCCCTTTGTAACGACTGGCATTCCTCATGGATTTCGTTCACCCGTGGATTCCATATTGCCCTTGTTCATGCATGGATCTGTACTATCATCTCTCCTGTCACACATGGCTACCCACCCTGCTGCAGCCAACACAGGTGCTGGGCATGGAGGCGAGGTTGACAAGGGCAGTGCAGGAGCTAGAGCAAGAGAGGAGCCAAACAGCTGAGGTCATTACTGAACTAGAGACGAAGTACGCTCATCAGCTGTCAAAGCTACAGGTAAGCACATGCGTTGCTGTTAAGTGATGTGTGGTTTTACAGCTAGTGTGTGGTTTTAATCATTCTACTGTTTCTATAGCTAATAAAATGAGGGAGTGTAGAGTGTTTTCTATTAAAGTGCCTGGTAAAAATAATGCGCTTCAAAGGTAGATCATATGAATAGTCATGGTATATATCTCTGTTGTTGAACCATGTGTGTGAGACTAGCATGGGCTCTCTGTTGTTGAACTGTGAGTGTGAGACTAGCATGGGCTCTCTGTCGTTGAACTGTGAGTGTGAGATTAGCATGGGCCTCCTCTGTGTTAAACTGGGAGTGTAGGACTAGCATGCGGTCTGCTGTTGTGTGAACTTATGCTGTGTGAGGACTAGCATGGGCTCTTTGTCGTTGAACTGTGAGCGTGAGATTAGCATGGTATCTCTGTTGTTAAACTGTGAGTGTGAGACTATAGCATGGGCTCTCTGTTGTTAAACTGTGAGTGTGAGACTATAGCATGGGCTCTCTGTTGTTAAACTGTGAGTGTGTAACTAGCATGTAATCTCTGTTGTTGAACTGTGAGTGTGTAACTAGCATGTAATCTCTGTTGTTGAACTGTGAGTGTTGTACTAGCATGTAATCTCTGTTGTTGAACTGTGAGTGTGTAACTGCATGTATCTCTGTTGTTAAACTGGTTAGTGCCGTGTGAGCTAGCTATGGTAATCTCTGTGTTGGAGACTGTGAGTGTGTAACTAGCATATAATTCCTCTGTTGTTGAACTGTGAGTGTGTGACTAGCATGTAATCTCTGTTGTTGAACTGTGAGTGTGTAACTAGCATGTAATCTCTGTTGTTGAACTGTGAGTGTGTAACTAGCATGTAATCTCTGTTGTTGATAGGTAGCAGAGAAGGATGCTCTTCGGCGACTTATTAGAGAGACAGAGCGTAACAAGGCACAGGAAGACTGCATTGCCGCACTTCGTGATCACATCCACAAGATGCTCGCTGACGTCGCCACGACAACGACCACCGACCGGAGGCAGCGACAACGCTGGATAGATACAGTCCGACCCGGCACAAAGGTTCGACGGTCAATCGCCGTGGTTACGGCAAAATCTCGACGTTTTCCCAGTTGGCATACCTCGTTGTTGTGTGAAACACAGTGGTTATATCCGACCCTTGGTGGAGCCCTGTTTTGTTGATGCATCACCATGGTTACCATGGTGACTTGTGGCTTTGTTGGTCTGCCTATGTTTGTTCTGACCATGGTTACCATAATTGCCTGTGGTTTTGTTGGTCTGCCCACATTCGTCCTCATGCATCGCTATGGTTACCGTGAAAGTGTGTCATTTTGCTGATCTGCCCTTACTTGTCAGTTGTCTCGTAGTTTGGCTCGCAAGTTGTGCGTTTACACAATTGTTATCCCCAATTTTGTGTTGAAGCCACTATGCATCAATAAATGTTATACAAATATTTTGGGCATTACTCTACATATTATTATATGGCTGTGGGAATTACAGCAATGTAATTGGTACAAGTCATTGCGGTGACATTAAATTAAAATGAATTTTTTCAGCTGAAATGCAATGTTGCCCACTGAGGAATGCTGCCAACTAGCATCTACATTGCTCTTACATTAAACGGTCACTACATTGTTAGGGAATTTTGTGTTTACTAATGCTAATACTTTGCAATTAATGCGATACTTTGGGAAATGAGACAGCCTACTGAGGTATTACATTGATTTATATATTTATATTTAATATTCAGTCAACTCTCCCAATACAGACCACCCTCGGGACTGCCCATTTAGTTCGGTTTTCAGTGAAATTTGGATTATAAGGCTTGCATCTTACATGTGTCAGATGTGTTGTGACTTCCGGTTTAGTCTGAGATTAGGTTTTGAAGGAGGTTAGGTTTGAGTGAATTCGGAATTTGGAGAGCTGACAGTACAGGTAATGTCTTGTTGCTTGGGCAGCATGTTTTGTGACAGGCAATAATATATATATATATATATATATATATACATTACATTACATTAAAACATCTGGGCATCATGTCGTCTCAGGGTTCACAGGAGATTCAGCAGATCCTGCGTGCGGTGCAGCAGGAGGAAGGTGTTCATCCGTCGCAACCCGAGGAGGTCGTGCGCTGTCTGTGGTACCGGCGCAAGGAGGTAGCCGCTCAGCTCTCCTTGCTGCAGCACTACCTTGCAGAGATCGGCCTCAACACCAGCAAGCTACCAGACGAGCTGAAGGTTTGTAGCCGCGCAACCAGGGCAGCGCTGCCAACACCACATCCTTAGTCCTCGGTTATCTGCAAAGATAGAAATAACATTCATGCAGATACATGTACATAAATAATATCATGTAGTCCTCAGTGGGTAGGGTTAGACAATAGTTGTCGGGAGTGTGGTTGTGGGGATAGACTCTTGGTATGTAAGCAACAGCGCTAGTTATTCTTTGGGTAGTGTGTAATTGAGGGCATCGGTGGCTACGTGTATGTGGTAAGATTGTGGTATTTGTAAATTGCATCGCTAGTGAGTCATCAGGCATGCTGGTATTTGTAAATGACATCGCTAGTGAGTTGTCAGGCATACTGTTGTTAACCACTGCAAATCTGACTGACGGTAAATGTGTGGTTAATAAATGATCTGCATAAAGCATCCCTAAAAAGAGCTTTGTAGTCTTGAACGAACACACACACACACACACTCGCACGCATTCACGCACGCACGCATGCACGCATGCATGCACACGTATATGTATGTATATATATTTATTATTATTATATATATATATATATATATATATCAATAGCTAATAAACACCTAGCGTGTACAATGGAAAAACGGGAAAATAGTGCTATTTTACGGCAATATTATTCTACTTTGCTTGCGAGTGTAGAATAATTTTATGGTATTGCATTAAGCAGAATTTTTTTCTTTCTAAAACAAGACCAACCACTTGTCAATACGATACTTGTAGGCTGAGATATAGGCTCGTAAACTTCCTCTCCCACAGGCCTCACGGCGCCTCGCATCCACAATATTCACTATCCTTCTCGCCGTTTGCGGGTTGTGAAAGTCGCTTCATGAGAGTTCGGGTTTTTCCGCGATAACTTTATGAATGAACGGCGTTTCGGTTATCATCGGTGACTTTCGGGGACATCGCCTACATGCCCTTATCTCCCATTATCTTTCCTAGCACGGCTAATGCCCGTCATGATGGAGCCGGCAATGTTTTCTAAATTAAGTCTCTACAACGCAGCTCAGTTAATATATGGTGTAGTAAGAGTACCAAATTTGGGCATGAATAGCTAGACCCGCAAAAGGCGAGAAGGATAGTGAATATTGTGGATGCGAGGCGGCGTTAGGCCTGTGGGAGGCATGATTACGCTCCAATATCTCGGCCTAGGAGTATCTTAGAGACAAGCGGTTGGTCTTATTTTAGAGAGAACCGCATACAAAGTAGAATAATATTGCCGTGAAATAGCACTATTTTCCCGTTTTCCCGTTGTACACTCTAGGTATTTATTAGCTCTTGATATATATATATATATATATACACTATATTGTAATAAGTAAATGTTTTTGCAGGTGGATTCATTGTATGTAAGTGAGGGCAATGACTTCTCTTCTGAGTTACTCTAACACGTAGTTTTTCTCTCGTTTCTCTGCAGAGGTTGCTGAGTGAGAAGATGGATATGGAGCAGCAGATAAAGAACCAGGCTTGGGAGATACACAACCGCATCCGTGACCGGCAGGTCATGGAGAACACGCTCAAGGAGTAAGTGTCACGTGAGAGCAGGGTCATCACTGCTGTCTAGTATACCATGCAATCTGTTGTGTGGAGGCATCCACAATCACACGTGCTGTTTTGATTAATTTGTTCTGATTAATTATTTATGCGCTTTTTAACATGTTGTTAATTACGGGGTCTATGCTCTACAAATGTTTATGCTATCACAGTTTGTGCAAACAATCGACCTACTCGCATGAGTGAGATAACCACTCGCCTTTGGATATTGTTGCTTGGTCGATTGAGCTAGACCAGTTTGTTTTTCACATGTGCGCGCCAATTTGCTGTGTTTTCTGCACTCCGGTTATCAAGAATATTCTTTTAAAACATGCCTGTCACAGCAGTGATTAGCTAGCCGTATCTGTCATTCACTTCGATAGATCAATCGATAAAGCTGCGCACTTTCGTCTAATGATAGCAGCAGCGTGGCGGTTGTCACGGCTTGCTTGCTGAGAGATGCTGCTGGCTCACATTTGCTTCTTGTTTGCTGTCTTCCAGGAGACTCGCCTCGTTAACGAGTAAGAAGAATAAGCTGGAGGCACATGTGAAGACCGTGGCGGGCCAGGCTGCGCAACTGGATGCTGAGAACAAGGCGCTGAAGCTGAATGCCACGTCAGCATCCAGCAAGGCTGACGGTGAGCAGTAATGTCGAAACAGCTTAAAAAAAAAAAAATTTGTATATAATTAAATCATAATGATGCGTGCAAACCTAGTCGTAAACATGTGCTAAACTCATGAGACGTGCTTAACGGATACGTGAAATATAGATATGTGCTGGGCAAATAGGCAATCATTAGAACAAATACAAGCTAGGTGCAGAGCACATTGATGCAAAAATTATACAAGCTGTATAAAAGACCAGTTACATAATATGGCAGTATCTGTGTTTGTGCGCGTGCGTGCATGAGTAAGTGTGCGTGTTTGCATCTGCGTGTACTGCGTGTGCGTGCGCGTGTGTGCGTGCACACACCATCCATCACTGTTCACAGCCATACATTGCTTACATCTTCAGCAGCAGTGTTTTAGTGCGCATGGCATGTTGTAGGTGGCGCTAGCAGCCTGCGGGCAGAGATAGAGACCATGCAGGAGCGTCTGCTAGTGGAGGTGTGCAAGCGGCAGCAGCTTGAGGCAGAGCTTCAACTCATCACCAACAAACCTCAGGTGAGTGAGAGAGCAACAATACAATACAGTATATGTGACTGGTTATAGCCAAATGAGTCACTTGGGGTGATTTTTTAATTTCCAGATAACCATATGGTGATATTCTGCATCTAAAATTCTGGTCAAACATTTTTGAGAATCGGATAAGAAATAAAAAAGTTTAATTAATTATAAGTATATTAAGTGATAAATCATATTTAAAGTTATTTAATTAACCCTTGAAAAATCAGAAGAGTGAGAAAATCGAGTCTAAAATATGGCCAACTTCATATATATATATTGATATATTTGATACAAACTAGCAAAATTATATCTTTTAAAGATATTATATGTATATTTCACCCAGATATTCTGATAGAAAACATTCTATCTATTGCAGTTAAATCTCCTGCATCTAATCACAAAAACAAAAATTTAATGCCTATATTATATAGTTAAAACCACGCATAGCATAAAATCTGTATGTGCGACTTCCGACTCATTTGGCTATAACGGGCCACATATATATAACCAAGCCCCGTGCAATATTGTTGCTTGGTCAATCAAGTTGGACCAGTGTAATCATTTTTCGCGCATACACCTTAACTTTTGTGAAGTCTTGGTGGCACTTCCCTGGCATGCATTCTTTTACAATGTTCTTGTTACAACATTGATTAGTTAGAGCTGCCTGTCAAGCAGATTCTGCAAGCCAATTCTGCTTTCCTCCACTGTTCGTGGCACATCTGAGTAACAATAATGGTAGGGCAACTGTGGACATGTAACAAGTGCTACAGTTCCAAGGCAGTGGCATAAGGCAGTGCTACTGCAATAAATGAATTTCTCACTGTATGAATATGTACCCACAGAAACAGTACTGTATGAACCCACAGAAATGTGAACTCCGTGCCATATTGTATCCTTACCATCGTGATATTAATGTATATGTGTTGCCTGCATGTAGGATAACAACTTAAGCCACATTGCCAATTGCACGGGGACAGTCGATGATGCTGGGACTGCAAAACGTCTGCTACATGAGAGAGAAGTAGAGCTGAAGTCTCTGCAGGATGTTGTTAGGTTGGTATCATGCATGGTAGAAGGAAGTGTGATAGCGGTCAGCAGATGAAGTAGACCTGAAGTCTCTGCAGGATGTTGTTAGGTTAGTATCATGCTTGGTAGAAGGAAGTGTGATAGCGGTCAGCAGATGAAATAGAGCTGAAGTCCCTGCAGGACGTTGTTAGGTTAGTATCATGCATGGTAGAAGGAAGTGTGATAGAGCAGCCGTTAGCAGATGAAGTAGAGCTGAAGTCTCTGTAGGATGCTTTTACGTTAGTGTAGGGCATTGTAGAGGGAATCGTCTAACTGCAGCACATTTATCTCTCTCTCTCCCTCTCTCTCTCACTCTCTGCCTCTCTGTCGTACCTGCATGTGTCTGGCGTTTACAGGCATTTACTATAGCCTGTTACAGGGTGCGAAATTAACGGGAGTCGGGAGTCAAATACTACCTGTTTTACTGTCGGACTCCCTGGTTTGACATATGCAGGAGTCTGTGTGACTGCCTGAAAATTCTGCTATACTAATTAGTTTGTTCCAGAGCACGGCCTCGCGCAATTACCGTATTTTTTCAGCTACTGTCCAATGAAAATTTGGCAGACGTGCAACTGCATGAATCTTAAAAATAAGCACATGCGTTATTGTTAAGATCTTTAATTTTGAACCTCAGACTGCGGACTCCCTCATTTTGCTGCGGACTCCCTGTTTTTGAGGGTAGGGAGTCCGTTGGACTCCCGTGTTCAAAGGTTAATTTCTACCCCTGCTGTTATACTATTGATGTGAAACATGGGGCAGCCACACGAGAGGAACGTGAATCAATTTCGTAGATGTGTACAACACTACAAAATAGTGCAATGTCTTTGATTAAAATGAAATACATGTGTAATAATAAAATCACACCGCCGTCTGTGTAGAACTGGTGCTGCCAACTGTGGTTGAGTGTTCCCATGCTATTTGTGCACATTTAGGAGACAGAAGCTTGACATTGAATCACTGAACACACAGCTCAGCTCAGCTCAACTACAGAAGTCACCACTAGGTGGCAGCAGGGAGCCAAATGAAGCAGATGCATTAGTAAAGGTGAGAATTAGAAAGAGAAATGTGAAATATTAGCAAGCCACAAGAATAATTTTATTTAGAGTAAGTTTCTTTTCATATTTCTCTTTTTATTTTCTGTTTAAATATGTGATTGTATAATTAAACAAATGGTTCACATATGCGTAGGGCAATTATATATTTTTTTTCTTCAATTTGTTTCGTTTTTTTATATATATAAAAATGCTTAGTTGTAAGTGGATACACTTTCAGCTGAAAGACCTAAAGAAAAAGCTGCAGTTTATAGAGTCTCAGCTCCATGCTAAAGATAAACAATTGGTTGCTATGGAAACTGAGCTGCGTCTAGTCAATCGCAGTGTTCTGTCTCAGGAGGCAGATAAGGCAGAATTGAAGGCCCAAGTATGTAGCCTGTGTGCTGTTCTCTGCTGTGCTGTGCCAATCGTAGTGCTGGTGGTCACCTCACATGATGAGTTGTATAGTCTAATGAAACCTCAATCATCAATGCTATCGCCAGTGTTCTCCTCAGATTTTTAATGCATGTCAGGTCTGACATGCCTTCAAAGCTGAAGCTGCTTTTGTGACATCCCATAGATTCTCTGACATGGGTTAGTTGCCTAATCGACATGCCTTAATTTCCATGTGCGTTTACTTTGACAATCGCTACATAGTCATGCTGTGTTTTCACAGCTTGATGTGTACTTATCTTCGAACAGATTGAGTTTACCTGTGTATTTGGGTTGCTTATGACATGCCTAATTGACTCCAATTATTTGAATTGCTCAATTGCCTGACATGCCATCTTAAATTCTTTGGGAGAACCTTGTATCCTACTAACTTATTCTATTTATAGAGGAATCTGCAACAGATGCCATCACTGTTTGGTCGCGTAACACCTGACGTAAGCTGTCACTGTCACCCTTTATGTGATTTGTGTGAACAACATGTGTTGTATGACTTATCTCTGCATTTAAGCTTCTGTGTATCTCTATCTCCTTCCAGTACTTAAGGAAACCTCAATCCCTTCCACACTCACATTAATGGTCATTGTTAAACTCACTGACTCGTTATTGTTACAGTTAAACAATACGAGCAAAGATGTACAATTACTCAGAGATGCAAACATCACACTGGAGAGAAGGTTTACTGCAGAGTACGATACAGTGAGTACCCCATTCATCATATTAAGCCGCCATCCATTTAATCAGGTTTAGTTAAGCACCGCAGCAATGGCTCAATGTTAGAGTGCTCGCCTCGCATGCGGAAGGTCGTGGGTTCAACTTCCGGCCGGGTCATACCAAAGACTTGAAAAATGGTACACACTGCTTCTCTGCTTAGCACTCAGCAAAAAGAGATAGAGTGTGAAAAAAACTTCCCGTCACCGGTTGATGTTAGTAAGGTCATACAGTCGTAAAAAATCTGCTTCAAATAAATTGTGCAATGAAAGAGCTGCCAAAAACTGGACCGAGCCAGATTCCTGGAGTGGGTTACTGATGTGGATTTAAACCCTTGAGTCCAATATAGAATAAAGTAACCGAAAAAAAGAAGAAGAAGTTATCTTCACCTGCAGGCATGAAAATTTTCCGCGTTTCCGCAGATTTCCGCTTTTTTCCCGATCCCAGAATTGTTTCCGCGTTTTCCGTTTTTTTCCGAGTTTACGTGCAAGCTAGGCAGCAGGCTAGACTGGTACCCGTAGCCGTAGACGTGTGTGCGTGAGCGCGTGTGTGCGACATGTGTGCGTGAGCGCGTGTGCGTGACGTGTGTGCGTAAGCGCGTGTGTGCATGAGCTCATGTGTGTGGCGTGTGTCACGGTGTGTGTGTGTGCGGCGTTTGTGCGTAAGCGCATGTGTGCGACGTGTGTGCGTGAGCGCGTGTGTGCGACGTGTGTGCGTGAGCGCGTATGTGCGACGTGTGTGCGTGAGCGCGTGTGTGCGACGTGTGTGCGTGAGCGCGTGTGTGCGACGTGTGTGCGTGAGCGCGTATGTTCGACGTGTGTGCGTGAGCGCGTGTGTGCGTGAGCGCATGTGTGCTGAGCGCGTGTGTGTGATGTGTGTGCGTGAGCGCGTGTGTGTGCGACGTGTGTGCGTGAGCGCGTGTATACGACGTGTGTGCGTGAGCGCGTGTGTGCGACATGTGTGCGTGTGCGTGAGCGCGTGTGTGCGTGAGCGCGTGTGTGCGACATGTGTGCGTGAGCGCGTGTGTGCGTGAGCGCGTGTGTGCGTAAGCGCGTGTGTGCGTGAGCGCTTGTATGCGACGTGTGTGCGTGAGCGCGTGTGTGCGACGTGTATGCGTGTGCGACGTGTGTGCGTGAGCGCGTGTGTGCGACGTGTGTGCGTGAGCGCGTGTGTGCGACGTGTGTGCGTGATTACGGCGGTGTGTGTGACGGTTGTGTGCATTCTGAGCGCGTATTGCTGCTGTGAGCGCTGTGAAGCGCATCTCTTCCGCTTGTTGGTTGTTTCTTGCGTTTTTGTGTGTAACGTGAGCGGCATGTGTGTGCGGTTGTGCGTGAGCCGCATGTGTCGTGACAGTGTGTGCTGAGCGCGTTGTGCGTGAGCCCGCTGTGTGTGCCGCAGTGAGCCGTCAATTCACTGCAAAGCGGCGCCAGCGACAAACGCTTTAAAACTGGATGTATATAATTTAGTTTTGAGACGTTGTAGTAATTACTGTATCAACGTCTTAGCTCATTACAATTTTTTTTCTTTTCCCATTCTTTTTTTGGGTGGGGCTTTTTGGTTTTGCCCCCTCCCACTTTTAGATTGGAGGGCGGCCGTGGCCCCCCCTGCCCCCGACGTCTCGGCGCCTCTGATTGTGACCCCAAAATTAAAAAACTCGGCCTACCGGTGGAAGGGGTACTTCCGCCCCCCGGGCTTTGGAGTTACCCCCTCCCCGCTCCTGCGGGGTTTCCAGTGTTTTCTTTATACGTCATTGTTCATGCCCTGCACTTTATTATGTCTTATATATGTCGCTTATTCGCACTTATTCCTTGTTGCCTTTGTTCACGTAAGGGCATCACTCTTGCTCGCTTTAGTAGGTTAGGGTTAGAAGCAATCACGGGTTATCAGTGCTCAAAATGTTGAGTGAAAACACTGCGGGGTGAGTGGAACTTGCCTAAATGCTCATTTCACTCGCCCTTGATTGAACTGCTGGGCGACTACCTTTTTGCCAATGCATGCAATGCATCGCCTCATATTTCAGCTGGCTGAGTGTCTGACAACAGTGTCGGCCAAATAATTAACTTCTGCCCTCTGACACAAAATATGTTTGTATATATTATATACTTATTATGATACTTAGTGCATTTTTATGCTGATACCTTCTGATACAGATAAGCAGTTTATTGTTGAACATTTTATTACAGGCCAGTGGATTAATTTTCGGAAGAGTGGATTGAAGTTTTGACTGGCCTATATTTTTATATTTGGGCGACCTGGAATTTTAACGAGCTTTGAGCACTGGTTAGGATGCATATATTAAAAAATACATTATACATTATATCCTGATTATATACATTTTTTATCAAACACTTGCAGTATCAGTTCTCCTAATATCTTCTTTATCCATACCTTTATTCTACTGCTTATAGTTTCCAGAAGGAGAAGACTGAGAGTGGTAGCTGAAGGAAGGATATGAGAGTGCATCTAAGCAGCTAGAGAGAAGGCAAAACGGAGCAGGAGAGACTGCAGATGGAACGGGACCGTGAACACAACTCTGCAGTAATCATGAAGGTGTGCCAAGTTATTAGTACTGTGTCGCTGTATAGTATCTCATACTGCACAGGATAAACATCAGTAACCCAGTGTTACATAGATATCTCACACTGGCACAGGTATAAATATCAGTACCAGCTGTTAACATAGATTCTACACTGGCCAAGGATAAATATAAGTAACCAGCTTGTTAACATAGATAGCTTCACACTGCAGGATATATCCAGTAACCAGCTGTTAACCATGATACTCTCAACTGCCAGGATACCAATATAGTAACGTCAGCTGTTAAACATAGATATCTCTCCACTGCAGGAAAACTCAGTAAGCCAGCTGTTAACATAGATATCCTCATCAACTGCCAGGATAAATATCAGTAACTCAGCGTGTTAACATAGATATCACATCACTGCAGGATCAAAGTATCCGTCTAACCAGCTTGTTACATAGATCATCTCACACTGCAGGATAAATATCAGTAACTGCGTTAACATAAGATACTCACCTGCAGGATAAATATCCGTAACCAGCTTGTTAGACAAGCTACTCACACACCGTGCAGGATAAACATCAGTAACCAAGCTTTAAACATAGATATCCACACGACTGCAGGATAAACACATCAGTAACCAGCTGGTAACATAGATATCTCATCCTGGCAGGAGAATACAGTATCATCCAGTAACACTGTTAACATAGATATCACACACTGTCAGATAAACTATCAGTACCAGCTGTTAACATAAGATATCTCACACGGCAGGATAAATATTCAGTAACGCAGCTGTAACATAGATATCAACACACTGAAGGATAAATATCGTAACAGCGTTAACATAGATATTCACACTGCAGGATAAATATGCAGTACAAGCCTGTAACATAGATCAACCGTCACTGAAGGATAAATACTCGTAACCCAGCTGTATACATAGATATCTCCACAACCCCTCGCAGGACTAAATCACTCCGTAACCAGCCTGTTAACATCAGATATCACATCACCTGAAGGATAAATATCAGTAACCAGCTGTTAACATAAGATATCCACAGCCTGCAGGATAAACATCAGGAACGCCCAGCTGTTTAACATAAGATATCTCACACTTGCAGATAAACTATCAGTAACCAGCTGTTAACGATAGATATCTCACACTGCAGTATAAATATCAGTAACTAAGCTGTTAACATAGGATATCACACACTGCAAGGATAAATATCAGTAAGCGCAGCTGTTAACATAGATATCCACACTGCAGGATAAAAACAGTAACTAGCTGTTAACATAGATATCACACTGACTGCAGGATAACCTATCAGTAACAGCTTTAACATTAGATATCTACCCGCGACTACTGCCAAAATAAATACAGCTAACCCAGCTGTTAACATAAGATATCAGCAACTGCAGGGATAAACACACAGTAACCAGCTGTTAAACATAGATATCTCACACTGGCAGGGAAACATATCATAACGCAGCCTGTTATAATAGATATTCTACACTGCAGGATAATATCAGTAACTAGCTGTTAACATAGATATCACACACTGCAGGAATAAACATCAATCAACCAGCTGTTAACATAGATATCTCTAAGCACTGAGGAAAATAACAAGTAATCCAGCTTTTACCAAGAATATGCTCACACTGGCAGGATAAACATCCAGTAACCAGCTGTTTAATATAGATAGATCTCTCACCACGGCAAGGATAAATATCAGTAACCAGCTGTAACATAGAATCTCACATCTGCAGGATAAATATCAGTAACTAGCTGTAACATAGATATCACACACCTGCAGGATTAATATCATCACAGCTGTTACATAGATTTCTCACAGCCTGCAAATAAACATCATGTAACAGCTGTTAACATAGATATCACACACCCGAGGATAAATATCCGTAATCCAGCTGTAACATAGATATCACACACTGAAGATAATATGAGTAACAGCAGCTGTTAACATAGATATCACATCACGAAGAATATAATATTAGTAACGTCATGGCGCTGTAAATCATAGATATCACACACTGAAGGATAAATACTCATAACTCAGCTGTTAACAAGATATCTCACACTCTGCAGGATAAATACTCAGTAACTAGCGTTAACATAGATTAATCACCACTGCAGGATAAACTCAGACCAGCTGTATATAGATATCTCACCTGCAGGATAAATATCAGTAACCAGCTGTTAACATCAGATATCTCACCACTGCATGTGATAAATATCAGTAACCAGCTGTTAACATAGATATCTCCACACTGTCGGCAGATAAACTCAGTAACCAGCTGTTAACATCAGATATCTCACACTGCAGGATAACATCAATAACAGCTGTTACATAGATATCTCCACACTGCAGATAAATAAAGTAACCCAGCTGTTACATAGGATATCCACACTGCAAAATTAAACATAAGTAAACTAGCTGTTAACCAGATATCACACACTGGCAGGATAATATCCGTAACCACCGCTGTTAACTTAATAGATATCAACACTGAAGATAATATATAGTAAGCCAGCTGTTAAAATAGATATCCACAGTCGAAGGATAAATATAGACCAGCTGTTAACATAGATATGCACATCACTGAAGTGATAAATATCAGTAACCAGCTGTAACATAGATATCTTCACCTGTCAGGATAAATATAGAACTAGCTGTTTAACATAGGATATCAACACCTGCGGAATATACATCAGTAACGCAGGCTGTTAATGATTAGATATCCACAGCTGCAGGATAAATATCAGTAACGCAGCTGTTAACATAGATTCTCTCGACACTGCCCGATAATATATCATAACAGCTGTTAAGACATAGATATCTCCCACTGCTAGGAAAACAGTCAGTACCGCAGCTGTTAACATAGAAACTCACCTGATGGGCGAGATAAATAAAGTAACCCAGCTGTTAACATAGATATTCAACTGCAGGATAAACATCAAGTAACCAGCTGTATTTAGATATCTCACATCTGCAGGATAAATATCAGTACACACTGTTAATCATAGATATCAAACACTGCAGGATAAATATCCAGTGAACCGAAAAAAGAGCTCAGCCAGCTGTTAACATAGATATCTCACACTGCAGGATAAATAATAGTAACGCAGCGTACACATCGATATGCACACTAGCTGCAGGATAAACATCAAAACCAGCTGTTTACTATAGATATCTCACACTGCAGGATAAATATCAGTAAGCCAAGCGTTAACATAGATATCTCACATTCGCAGGATAAACATCATAACCAGCTGTTTAATATAGATTATCTCACACTGCCAGATAACATATCAATAACACAGTCTGTAACATAATATCTCACACTGCAGAATCAATATCAGTACCAGTCTGTTAACATAGTACAACAGCACTGCAGGATAAACATTCTTAGTAACCAGCTGTTAACCATAGATATCTCACCTTGCAGGATAAATTATAGAGTAGACTTCCAGCTTTAACATAGATATCTCACACTGCAGGATAAACATCAGTAACCAGCTGTTAATAAGATATCTCACACTGAGCAGGAAAAATATCAGAACAGCTTGTTTAACATAGATATCTCATCACGGTAGGATAACTATCAGTAGACTAGCTGTTTCACATAGATATCAGCATGTCTTTCACTGCAGGATCAATATCGAGTAACCGCCTGTGTAACATAGATACTCACAGCCTGCAAGAACCATCAGTAACTAGCTCGTAACATAGATACTCACAGCACTGCAGGATCAAATATCGCGCACCAGCTGTAATCATAGATACACACAGCTGAAGATAAATATTAGTAACCCTGTTAACTATAGATACACACACTGAAGGATCAATAATTAGTACCCAGCTTACCATAGATACTCACATTTCAGGATAAACAATCCGCACGGCAGCTGTTAACATAGATATCTCACACTGCAGGATAAATATTCAGTAAACGCAGCTGTTAACATATATATCTCACTCCGAAGGTAAATATACGAACAGCTGTTAACATCGATGCACATTCAGATAAACATCAGTACCAGCTGTTAACATAGATATTCACACTGAGGTAAATAGTCAGTAACCAAGCTGTTAACATAGATCTCTCATCACTCGGCAAAATAAAATTCAGTAACCAGCTGTTTAATATAGATACTCACAGCTGCAAAATAAACATCAGTAACCAGCTGTTAACATAGATGTTCCTCGTTGTAGGATAAGTGTCAGATCGAGGAAAGTGCAAGGATGAAGGTAGGGGAGGAGCTGGAGAAGATACAGCTGGAGTTGTCAATGTACCGTCACCGGTTGGAGGCGAGTCAGGAGAGCTGTTCAACTCTGCGTGAGGAGAGGAACTCTCTAGCTGCCGGTAAGCGTGATGCAAGCACGCGCACACACATACACAACCACACACGCATGCACGCACGCACGCACGCACACACACACACACACACACACACACACACTTGTACACTATCAGATGCACATGCACACACGCATGCACATTTGCAGGCACACCATCACACAGGCACACACATGCGTTTACAAGTGTAGGCACATACGCACACATGCTGAGAGGGTCTATGTCCCCCGGGTTATTATCGGAGGGTACCCTGGTAACTATTTGATATGTCGGACCGTACCTCGCCTACTCCACTAACGAATCTAGGGAGTCACCTACGCCTACTCCCTAACCCTAACCCTAACCCTAACCCTAACCATATCAGATAGTAACCAGGGTACGTTCTGATATATCGAACCGTACCCAGGGTACCCTCCTATAGTACCCTGGTGGACATAGACCCTATGAGCTGCACACATGCACACATGCACAAATACACTATTGTTGACCATTGTTAACTGTTGTTAGTATGGTTGTTGACTATTGTTGACTCTTATTATCTGTTGTAATATAACCATTGCTGACTGTTGTTGTTCACCGTTATTGTGTAATCATTGTTGAATTTTGTTGTTGACTGTTGTTGCATAACCATTGTTGACTGTTATTGCGTAACCATTGTTGACTGTTGTTGTTGACTTTTATTGTGTGACCAATGTTGACTGTTGTTAATGACTTTTATTTTGTAGCCATTGTTGACTGTTGCCGTACCCTTGTATACTGTTGTTGTGTAAGCATTGTTATTGACTGTTGTTGAATATTGTTACGTAGAGGTTCACAGTTTGCGGCAAAGCCTGGCGAGACAGGAAGCACGAGTATCAGATGTGGAGCAGCAATATCAGCAGACACTTGCCAGCACGCACAACCAATCCTTGTATGATGTTGAGCGTCTGCATAAGGACCGTGGCAGCATCGAAGGGGAGATGAAACAACTAAGGTGTGCCACTGAGCTGCAATTGCAGTGAGCTTAACTTGTGGCGAGAAATTTGCTTTCATACTCTTTGTGGTAACTGAGAAATATCAAAAATATCATTTTTAGATAAAAATTCAAAATTTGTGTTGTTAAATAATTACGTGCTTGAAATTTAATGAAATCTTTAGGCTTGAGCATAGAGATACATCTCATCTATAAATAAAACGTGATTGATTTGATTCATCTGTAAATAAACACTTTCTCTTTATTAGAGCAATGCCCCTGCAAACACTTGAGTGTATCCTTAACGAGACCTCATTACTAAGCATTATTTTTAGAACGTTATTACAGAATGCTGATTGACTAGAGCTGCCTGTCGATCACACCAGGCACGTAGGTCGGTTGCCCTCCCTGAACGCACAGTGTTTCTGTTCTCGACAAATACCTCTGATAACTGTCAATGTATGTGGCTGATGCAGAAGAGAGTTGGAGCAGACACAAGGGGCGCTGCGGCAGGCGCAGGCCGCGGTCGCCACGCACGAGCGGACAACGGAACGCTTGCAGGAGCAGACGCTGCAGAGTGAAGCACTGCGGACGAGAGCAGCATCGCTGGACACGCAGAACTCTCAGGCTCTCGGCATCATTGCTGAGCTAAAGGCAGAGCTGGCTGCTCTCACTGCCACTAACCGCCACCTGCAGGTGCAACGACATATAAAACCCTCATCAACATATCAATCAGCAATCTCACAGCAATATGCGCGCACACGCATGCACGCACACGCACACGGCACACGCACACGCACACGCACACGCACACGCACACGCACACACACACACACACACGTATATAAATATACATTACTTTATTATATATATCCACAAATGCAGACACACGTCATGGTTAAGTATAAATCAACAATCTCACAGCAACATGTACTTAACTCAGCTGGGCCTGAATTAATTTCATGCAAACATTGATCCCTCTTAGTTTAATAACAAGTTCCTGGCCTAGGCAGTTCTTGCAATCATGTTCTGTAAGCAGCTTTGCTTACTTATGTATAAATTTTTTTTTGCCTGCATTATTTAACGTTATTTCAATGTAGAAGCTCTTGTGTAGATAAATAGACGTGCTAACTTCAACCCTCTTCTACATTATTATTTGTGTGCATTTCCATTGCTATATGTTAGGCATTCTCCACATTGACACTTGTTTAAAAGACTATGTTTGTTCTGCATTTCTATGAGCCAACATTGCGTATCATGTCCTTTGTGCACCGCTTATAACTTGCGTAAATTTTACCTGCAATAAACTCTTTCTCACTCTAGCACCTCTCAATGTCCAGGCTGTTATCATAATTACTCTTTTCCAGAGCTAATGCTTGTCGATGTGAATCAATGATTCTATGAACCCTTGCCTTGTACAGGAGAAGTTGGAGGAGGTAGGGATAGAAAGGAAGGCTGTGGAAGCACGGCTCGACAAGCAGCAGTTGTCTACAGAGGTGCAGCTTCAACATGCCGAGCAGAAACATCACCAGCAGCAGCGCCATCTAGAGGAGGATAAACAAGAGATTGTCACCCGAATCAACAAGGTAATGTTGTTACACAGCATCTGTGTATTCTCTCCACATTTTATTTACTTCCCTGAATCACAAATACAGTCAAACCTGTGTGTGAGGGTCACTTAAGGGCAACTTGTAGTGTGACAACTTGTTGAGAACCTTTATAGATGTGTTCATTCTATGGAGGTTGTTTTATTGTGTAACTCCCACTCAATAGAAGGGCCAAAAATCATACTATAGACAGGTGCTCCTTCTACAGAGGTGTCCACTAACATTGGTTTGACTGTGTGCATATTAGGCCTTACAAAAACAGGTAAGTTTTCGAGGCAGTATAAACATTCACCATGTTCTTATGTATTTTGTTTTGTTTTATCTATAAACTTGCAAAGACTTGATGAAACCAGCTGCTGTAATATTGTTTCTAAACCTGAAATTTGATTTGATGCACATGATTTAAGCAGAACTAGTTTCATCATCATTAATTATATGCACTTCCACCAATGATCTTCACTCAATCTCTACACCACGAATGATTAATGTGATACCCTCCCGCTCACAGATCACTCATTTTTGTCACAGTACTACTCTCCACATCATTCCCTCACACACCATTTTTACATGTTACACTTGTGTATCACACACTTCCCTGCTCACTGTTCATTATTGTTATGTCTTCCCTTGTATCTGTTGCTCTCTCCCTGACTGATCAGTGTTTGTCACAGTACTAATTTCCCTTAAACTGCCATTGTTATATACCCTGGTCCTCCTGTATGTATCACACACTCAACATTCCTTATTTTCTATATGTATCATGACCTCACAGTCTGTTCTTGTCACATGTATCCCTGTGTGTATCACACCTTTACAAACTGTCATTGTCACATATACCTCTGTATGTGTCACATGTACCCTTTTGTGTGTGTGTGTCATATGTACTGCTGCATGTGTCACATGTACTCCTGTGCATGTCATATGTACTGCTGTATGTGTCACATGTACCCCTGTGTGTGTCATATGTACTGCTGTATGTGTCACATGTACTGCTGTATGTGTCACAGCCCCCACTCACAGTTCTGTCTGGGCTGCATGCGCTTGCACAGCTGCTTGCACAGCTGCATGAGACAGAGGCAAACCTCACCACAGTCACTGAGTCCAAGAACCACTACCTTGCCAACCAGCACATGTACGAGCAGGAGCTACAGTCACTCAAGGCTCAGCTGCAGGAGGAGGAGGCTGCAAGGAGGGCGGGGGAAGAACGCACTGCCCACGTTGGCCGCGAGCTTGAACTCGTGCGTAAACAGAAGGTAGATGACGACTCGTTTTGTGCTATAGCAGCTGGTGTGGGTACTCGGGCTGCCATGGCTATCCTGTGTCCGTGGTTACTAGGTATCTATGGTTACCATGTATTAGAGGTTACCAGGTGTCAGCAGTTACTTTGTGTTCATTATTACTGGGTGTTTATGGTTACCAGGTGTTCATGGTTACATTGTGTCCATGCTTACCAGGTGTCCCGTGTTACTTTGTGTCCGTAGTTTACCAGGCATCCATGTTTACCTGTGTCTGTGTTACCAGGTGTCTGTGGTTATACCTTGTGTCCGTGGTGACTAGGTGTCTATGGTTACCCTTGTGTCCATGGTTACCAGGTGTCCATGGTTACCAGGTGTCCATGGTTACCTTGTGTCCGTGGTTTACGCGAGTTACGTTACACCCTTGGTTACCTTGTGTCTGTGGTTACCAGGCGTCCATGGTTACCAGGCGTCCATGGTTACCAGGCGTCCATGGTTACCTTGTGTCTGTGGTTGAATGTATACCTCTTCGATTCCCTTTAAAGGAACAGTAGCCTCTAGGTTCTAGGGTTATTTTCAAGCTAATTTAGGTTTATAAAATTGCGGCTACATAAAAAGTTTCATGCGGTTCAATCACTATTAGAAATATTTTTAAAAAAAAATGTTTTGAAAACTAACGACTACCAGTTTGATACAACGACGGTGGCGCACACTCAGAGCGCACGATATGAAGAAGTTGCGCATAACCATTTTTCCAGCCAAGGGCTTACAGACCGAGGGTATTCTTATTTATTCATTTAAAAGCCAAAAGGATTGTAATATCTTATAAGAACACAATATTAGTTCAAAGTTATAATATGATAAATTTGCCTAAAACTGAATGATCCGTTCGGTTAAATAGCATTTAGGTATAAATATAATATTGCCTTATTGTGATAGCTGCCGCGCTCCGTCATTTACCTTGCAAAAAAAATGGCAAATACGGCAACTTTTCAGGGTGGCAGCACGGTCGCGGGTGTCATGGCCGTTCAAATTTTGTAGCGTTGATGTGTAAATAATAATTAATATCTGGTGACAAAATGACATGTGGGTATAGACGATTTGTTAACAGTAAAGTACATTTTTTGTATGCAGTAAAATCCTGAGGCTACTGTCCCTTTAACAAGCTCACCATGCACTTATATGTTTTTAGTTATATGAATTTTAGTTTTTAATATGTTTTTGCTTTATATTCGAAATTTATTAAGGGCCCCCAAGTAATGAAGTTTCTTACTAGTTTTGTGGCGCTGCATGGTATGAAGCTGAGGTCGGTTATATGTGACGGCAGTGCACAACTAAGACTGCTGTTTAGACTGTCGATTATGAATTGATTCTGACTGGCAGTGTTTTAGACTAATTTTATACCTAGTATTCATTAATGTGTGTAAGAGTGCATTATCTCTGGCATTCATCGAGAACTATGTGATATTTACTGTGATGATGCACGGCGCCGGGATAGGGGACGCTAGGTACTATGTGAGGCTCTGTGACATACGTGACGCATACCATGGCGTGTTACCATTACTGTGACTATGTTGCTGTGTACAGGCTGAGACCATTATGAAGCTCTGGAGCATATGACTGGAGAAAATACCATGCTTTGTGACTATTACTGTGACATAATGCTGTGTTCCAGGTTGCAGACGCCATGATAAGCTCTGTGAAGGCTAGCAGAAACACACGCTCAGACCTTGAAGGCGGGCGCGCTGCAAGTGGAGAATAAAACCAGGTGAGCTGCTACAATGAGAGAGGCAACAACTTCGCGACGGTCTTGTACGAACAGGAGAACTACATGCCGTGATCCTACAGCAACACTATCGAGGCAGCTGCAGGTAGACAGCGCCCTCTAGGTTTCACAGCTGGCAACACTGTAGCGCACTCCTTAATGTTGCAGAGAGGGCGCCCCCATTTTACAGCTGCAAACTGTAGCACCCTCCTATGCTTCTCAAGTTGCAACCGCAGTGCCATTCTTGTGTCGATAGCTTGCCAACTGCCCAGCGCCCTCTATGTTTTAGCGCTGCCAGCTGCAGCAGCCCTTTATGGTTCACGAGCTGCCACTGCAGTGCCCTCCATGTTCACAGCTCCACTGCAGTGCCCTCTATGTTTCACAGGCTGCGCCACTGCAGTGCCCCTATGTTCACAGCTGCCACTTCAGCACCCTCTATGTTTCACAGCTGCCACTTCAGCACCCTCTATGTTTCACAGCTGCCACTGCAGTGCCCTCTATGTTTCACAGCTGCCACTTCAGCACCCTCTATGTTTCACAGCTGCCACTGCAGTGCCCTCTATGTTTCACAGCTGCCACTTCAATGTCCCCATCTGTTTTATAGCTGCCGGCGCAGTGCCTTCCGTATTTACAGTTAGAGGCCATATTTCTATCCAACCAAACCAACTGTAAAGTTTTGCGGCCTACGTTGGTTTCGCCTTGTAACATTCTGCCACATGTTAGTGTGATGTACCATTCCATCATCATGTGGTGTTGTGTTCTGCTATACTTCAGTTCTTTGGTGTAATTTTGTCACTTATCACCTGTGTATTGTATGAATCGAAAGCATGTAATTAGTGTCATGCAACTTGTACTGTAGGATTTTGTCATATGTGAACTAAAAATGAACAGACAGTACTCCCCTATGTCATTATTTAGCAGTTAGTCATGCGATCATTCATTGTGTTACAGTCCAAGCTGATGGCACTAAAGCAGAAGTTTAAGGACCAGAAGTTGGAGCTAAACCAGTCATTTGACAGATCAGCACAAGAGTGGCAGGATCACAGGTAGGTTGCTCAAGTAATAAGCATCTTACATAAGAGCATAGTGGTGTGTGATAACATAATGTAACCAGAAGATAAGATCATACCAGCATAGGATAATATGATATAACCCTAAGATAACAGTTTAACAACATGTGATAAGATAATATAACCATAAGATAAGAGCATATCAGCGTATGATAAGATATTATAACCATATAAGATAACCATACGATATCATAGCACAAGTTATAGCGATAAGATGCATATGAAAAGTTGCAAGGTAGAGATTAATGTACATTCACACCAGCTAAGATAAGATGCTTGGGATTACTGCAGGGATAGCGTGGTGCAGGAAAGGAGCAAGTTGGCGGCACAGGCACACCAGCTTTCCGTCGAACTGGAGGCAGCAAGAGAGCAGCTGGCGATGAGGAGCAGGGAATCCCTGCAGCAGCAGGAGAAGTTACTGGATGCCGAGGTGCAGCAGAGAGACACCGACACAAAGCTGCGCTGTACGCAGGAAGCGCTGCGCCTAGAAGTCAGCCTGCAAGCATCTCTCAACAGCAGGTGAAGCTCTACAAAGAAGGGCTTTGTCATCTGTGTCACTCATTAACTAACTTTTTATTCAGCCACAGGTTGAATATTGACACTACTACACACCAGTACACAGCACAACACACTACTACACAGCACTACACACTACTACACACCATATCTTACACACAGTACACACCAGTACACCACCAAACACAGCACAACACACTTTTACTACCAGCACGACTACCACACCCCCAGTACACACCCAGTACAAACAACACAGACACGAACACTACTTACACCACCAGTACACCCACCAGTACACACCAGTACACAACCACTAACAGGCCCAGTACACACCAAGGCAGTACACCAGCACAACACACTACTTACACCACCAGTACACCACCCAGTACACCACCAGGCTTACACAGCACAACCACCACTACTACACACCGAGGTACACACCAGTACCACACCAGTACACACCAGTGACACAGCACAAAAACACACTTAACTACACGACCAGTACAGCACCAGTACCACCAGTACACAACCAGTACACACCACTACACACCAGTTACAAACACCCAGGTTAAAAAAAAAAAGAAAACCCGCCCCAAACAACACTACACACTACTACATCACCAGTACACCACCAGATGACACACCAAGTACACAGCACAAACACACTACTAACACCACCAGTACCACACAGTACACACCGAGTACACACCCAGTACACAGCACAAGCACACTGTACTACACACCACGCTAACACAAACAGTAACACACCAGTACACCACCAGTGACACAACACTACACACCAGTACACAACCAGTTACACAGCACACACACACTAGCAGCACAGCACAGAACACACTACTACACACCACTACACCCAGTACCACCAGTACACAGCACAACACACTACTACACACCACTACACACCAGTACACACCAGTACAACAAAGACACTTACACCATAAGCATACACCACCAGTTTACACACCGAGTAACACAGCCAGTACACTAGCACCAACACAACCTACTACGACATCAGTACACACCAGATACACACTAGTTACACGAGCCACATACAACGACTACTACACACCAGCTACCACACCAGTACACACCACTACACGACCGAGTAAAAAAAGAGCACACCAGTACACCAAGGCACCCAACACATACTACACAAACACAGACAGCACTACTACACACCAGTACAGCACCACGTTACACAGCACAACCAGGCCACTACTACACACCAGTATTACACCAGCATACCACATCAACACAACACGCTACTACCACACCAGTGACACACCAGTACAACACCACTACAGCACCCAGTTTACACACCAGTAGCACACCCAGTACACAACCAGGTACAACGCAGCCGCAGCAACACACTACCACCTGACGATCATCAGAGTACATGTCAATGAACCCACGGACCAGCCTACACAGCTACTACACGCACCACTACACATTAGTACACTTACGCGACACCACACTAGCTTACATCACCCACTACCCAACACTCTTGACAACACCACCTCACAGGCACCTCACACGCACCCTACACACCAGTAGGGCTATCAGTCACTACAGCACCACTACACACCACATCCAAGCCGTGCCACTACAACCATGCCTACCTGCCACACGACACACGCGGCCATACGCATGTGCGGCTGTTGGGCCAATTCTCGCGACCTCACACCAACATGCCATATCATAGGATACCAGTAGCCACATCATGTCCCCTAACCTGGTAATTGACTACCTGTTCTGTCGATCTAACATGTTCATCTCTATGACTGTACGTCAACGCTGTCTTCAGTATGCCTGAGTGGCAACTGGGACGGTGCCTTTACACTAACTGGAATACTCTCCTCTCAGGATGTTCAGGGAGTTGGGAAAGCGAGTGCGTAGATAAAGGACAGGTGCGATGCTAAACAAACAGAGACAGAATCGATAGGCATTTCCTCCACCGTTTTCTCCAACTAAGTGTACAAAAATGCAGCAGTAATTTTACCTTCTCTGCGTTCATCTTCCTGCGTGCTGACTCCTTCTCTCTCCGTCTCTTCCCCTTCCTCTTCCCCCCCTGCTGCCCTCTCATTGTTCTTGCTCTGCTCCGCTCCTCTCTGAACTCCTCCCCGTCCCTTCCTCTCTCCCTTTCTCACATTCATAAACACGCATGCCACCTGGATTGTACCTGTGCATGATGATGCAACATGTGTGCTGTGTCGTGCCGCACACACACTTAAACCCTCGCCTCAAGAATTAATCTTTTAATCACTTTTTAAATCACTTTTTTCAAATCGACTTAATCTGCTTTCCCTTATTTTTGCGAAGTTCACCTGTCTATTTTTTATTAAGCTGAATTCTTTCAATCAATTTTTTCAAATTCAATCTTTTTAATCACCCTCGTAATCTTTTTCCTCTCGCTGGGCAGGACGGTACCCGGTAGTTAGGCCTGCTTCAGGGGTGAGGAGAGGCTGCAGAAAGCAGTATGGAGTCACATATCAGGCAGCCTTACTGGCCTGGCTCGGGCACCGATCAAACACTGCCTTTACAGCATACACGCCCCTATCGAGACCTTAGAAAAGGTACAGCGCCCCTCACCATTCCACAGGGCTAGTCAGTTCGCGTTTTAAACTAAGGAGCGGACGTATATCGAAACCGAGGCGGGTACGCAATGGTCCTTGGTCATGATGGAGGTTGTGGAGTAGCATTGTAGTCAGGCTAAAAGCTGGGCGAATTTGCTACCGGGACTACCCAAGACTTTGTTTGTGAGAATGGGCGCGCGAATTGTGGATGTCAACGATGTAGGAATTATAAGCCAGATTGGCCAACTCCGATGGTTGGCGAAAACGTAGATTAACGATCTTCTAGAGTCTATTCCCATTAAGCTTACTAGATTAGATCTGTAATTTCCGTCGGATTCATTGTGAGTCTATTACGCCTCCCTATGAGCGACTCGCGGGCGAGCTATTTGCGGCGCCAACGCTATTATGGGCTGTGGGCATAGGCGGATTGGAGATATATTGCTGGATGAGTTTATAAGGGGCGCCGAGCCTATGCCGGCATCGGTGTTTCTGGATTAGTTGGGAAGTTGTTCAATTCAGTCGCGGCCCCAATACAAAGTTGGTAGTGTTTAAAAGACCCAGCTTTTAGATATTACGTTAAATGACTGCATTGTTGCTTATACAGCCACCGCAGTACATCATTGACGGGAGCATAGTCGTTTACCTGTCTATAGAGACCATTTCATCAATAGTAACAATTAAATTTCTAAGTAAGTAACCAATTTATATATTTTGTTAAAGCATTTTTATCCATGGGCGAGCGCCCCCGAGGTTGGTTGACAAATGCATCTCGCGTTTTCAATAATTTTATTGCTTTATACTCCTAGTCGTGAGTTGGTAGGGACATGGCAGAGATCAGCTCGAGCTCAGGTTGTAGGCCTCACCTGGTTAGTCATAGTAATTACGCAGAATCAATGTTCGGACTTGACTGCGGCTGGTTTTTTAATCCGATAATGCCCGTGAGGCATGCCTGCCGCCTTACTGGTCGTTCTTCAAGATAATTGTGAATGTTATTCGACAGGGCCCAGGCGGCACCGCAGCGGCCCGCAAGCGCGCCGGCGCCGTCGTTCACAGGTGATAGAAGCGCTTGCCGATCTCAGCCCTAACCGTGG
>NW_014577390.1:165637-185071 GCF_000485595.1 Priapulus caudatus
TCAATGTTTGAGAAGATAAACATTTTTTATAGGAACAACAATGTTAAATGTGATCTGTGAACGCTCATTGGTTATTTAAACGATGTAAATTCTTTTGTAATTTAAATAATTGCAGTTATTCAGTGCGCCCAAGTTCCAACACCATCTACCTGTTTTCCCGTAATTCTTTATTGCGATTTCATTCAATATGCCTCATAACTCTTTCAAAAAATAATTTAACTGTTAGACTTTTATATGCAGGAAACTTGAAACAGTTTATGACGGATAAATGCAACCATTTGCAGGTACTGCTAACAACACAAATCAAATAAATTCCAATAGTTCGTCAGGGCTTGAAAATGAGGGACATAGGCGTAGTAAGGAAAGGGGGGGCGGGCAACGAAGGAGGCATGACCCCCTCTTGAGTCGGAGAGCTACAAATTAAGAGAGAAGGGCCCTGAATGGATTGGCGGTTTCTTTACCCTATTACCTACACCTAATAATGGAAAGATGAAATGCGCAAAAATGCCATTTTGATGCACATAGTCTTCAAAAATTACCCTCACTGTGGAGGCGGAACACCCTCGCCACGTTGAGAACATTGCTTCATCGCTGTCTTTGTCGCTTAACTTTTCTTCCCTCCCTGAAAAACAGCTTGGCTGCGTGTAAAGCATTTTCACTGGTCTAGCTAAGGTTCCACCACGACTGGTCGTGTGTAACCTCAGAGCGCTTCCGCGCCAGCAGCCAGGGGCCCATCGTCCCACGTTGATCGTGATCGAGGCAGGAACAAAATAAATAAAAGCGAGAGGGGGGGTTATTAAGGGAGTTAGCATATCCCACTCTCATATAAGTTTACCCCTAATACTGAATTTTAGTGGTGCAGAAAAATGCCAAAAAAAATCAATTTTGTTATAAAAGCACACCCCAAACAAAGTTTTAATAAATCCATAATTGATCATGCACGAATTTTTCAAAAATCTCGCCCTACGTGGGATGGGGGGATACCCCCCCACACCCTACCCCCTCGTCGGCTGCGCTCCCTGCGCCTTGCGCCCCCCTGTTTCAATTGCTGGCCTACGCCACTGGTTATACTGCCATGTGGTGCAAACGCTGAGAAGAGTGGGCACATGTCTCAGCGAGAATAATGCTACATCATTATACAAAGGCCTTTATAGTTATATGCATGGTGCGTGCAACGTGAGAAGAGTTGGCACATGTTCTTCAGCCGAAGTTAATTGGCAACATTCATATACAAGGCCTTTATAGTTTATACTGGCATGTGGATGCAACGCTGAGAAGAGTTGGGCCAACACATGTCTCACCCGAGACATAATTGGCTTAATTATTATACAATCGGCTCTTATAGTTGATACTGCAGGTGCGTGCAACGCTGAGATAACGAGTTGGCACATGTCTCACCGAGAATAATGGCTACATCATATATACAAGGCCTGTATAGTTAAATAAAGTGGATTGACAAACAGCTGGAAGAGTTGCGCACGGGCTCAGCGAGAATAATTGAACATTTGCTTCAAATGTTTTGTATTTTAGACGAGAACATAGGTATTTCATGTCGTGTGCAACGCTGAGAAGAGGTGCACATGTCTCAGCGAGACATAATTGGTACCATCATTATACAAGGCCTTTATAGTTTATACTCCATGTCTGATGTGGTGCAACGCTGAGAAGAGTTGGCACATGTCTTCAGCTCGAGATAATTGGTACATAATTATATCAAGGGCCTTTATATTACTATACTCGCATGTCGTGTGCAACGCTGAGAAGGAGTGCGCACGTCTCAGAGCCGAGAATAATACATTTGCTTCAAAAAAAATTTTGTTTTTTTTTGTATTTAGCACGAGAACTATATATTTTATGTCGTGGAAGTGCGAACGCTGAGAAGAGTTGGCAGCTCTCTCAACGCGAGAATATGGCCTGGCATCATTTATCAAGCCTTTATAGTTTATACTCATTGTGGGTGGCAACGCTGAGAAGAGTTGAGCACTGTCTCACGAGAGAATTGGCACACCGATTATACTCAAGGCCTTTATGTTTATAGTGCATGTGGTGCAACGCTGAGAACGAGTTGACGCAGTTCAGCCCGAAATAATTACATTTTGTTCCAAAAATGTATTGTGATTTTAGAACGGAGACGACTATATTCATTTTCATGTCAGTGGTGCAACGCTGAGAGAGGGCGCACCATAGTCTTCAGCCGAGAATAATTGGACTACATTAATTGAGTACAAGGATTTATAGTTTATGCTGCATGTGGTGCAACCGCTGCACAAGAGTGGGCGCACATGCTCTGAGCTCGGAAAAATTGGCTACATCATATATAACAAGGGGGGGCGCTGTATAGTTTAACTTGTATGTGGGTGCAACGCTGAGAAGAGTTGGCGCACGTCTCGAGCCGTGAGAGATAATTGGACATTTGCTTCGATGTTTGTATTTTAGACGAGAACTCTATATTATTTCATGCGTGGTGCAACGCTAGAGAAGCAGTTGGCACATGTCTAGCCGAGAAATAATTTTGCTGACATTCATGATACAAGCGCCTTTATAGTTTATACTGCATGTGGTGCAACGCTTGAGATAGATATTGGCACATGTCTCAAGCGCAGATAATTGGCTACTCATTAGACACAAGGCCTTATAAGTTTATAGTGACAAGGTGGTGCAAGCTGAAGAGTTGACGCACGTCTTCAGCGGAATAAGTACCATTTGCCTCAAAATGCTTGTATTTAGGACGAGAACTATATTATATTCATGTCGTGGTGTCAACCTGAGAAGACGGTGGCATATGTCTCAGCCGTAGAATAATGGACTCACAATCAATTACAAGGCTTTTAGTTATATACGGCATGGGCTGGCAACAGCTGAGAAGGAATTGGCACATGTCTCAGCGAGCATAATTGAGCATACATCTAATATACAAGGCCTTTATGTTTACTAGTGCATGTGGTGCAACGCTGAGAAGAGTGACGCACGTCTCAGCCGAGAATAATTAATGTTGGCTCAAAAGTTTGTATTTTAGACGAAACTATCATATTCATGTCGTGGGCAACGCTGGAGAGTTGGCATATGGTCTCAGCGAGAAAATTGGCTACATCATTATACAAGGCCTTTTAGTTTATACTGCTGTGGATGCAAACGCTGCATGAGAAGAGGTTGGACATGTCTCAGCCGAGAGTAATTGGCTACTCATTATTACAAGGCCTTTTATAGTTTTAATGCATGTGGTGCAACCGCTGAGAAGTTGCACAGTCTCAGCGAGAATTAATTGGCTACATCATTATAAAAGGCCTTTATAGTTTATACTGATGTTGTGCAACCTGAGAGAGTTGGCGGCACGTCTCATGCCGAGAATAATTACATTATTTGCTTCAAATGTGTGCAATTTTAGAGGAGAACTATATTATGTCATGGCGTGGTGCAACGCTGATAAGAGTTTGGCACTATGTCTCTGCACAAATATATATGGCACTCACCAATCATTATTAACAAGGCCTTATAGTTTATTACATGCATGTGGTGCAACGCTGAGAAGGTTGGCACATGGTCTCAGCCGAGATAGTAATTGGCTACATTATTATACAAGGCCTTTTATAGTTTGTACTGCAATGTGGTGGCAGATCGCTGAGAAGAGCTTGGCCACAGTCTCAGCGAGAATAATTGGCTACATTACTTATACAAGGCTTTTATAGTTTAATACTGCATGTGGTTGATGCAGACGCTGAGAGAGTTTGGCAATGTCTCACGCCAGAATAACTTGGTAATCCTGTATACAAGTGCTTTATTAGCTTTATACTGCATGTGGTGCAACGCTGAGAAGAGTTGGCACATGTCCAGCGAGAATAATTGGCTAATCATTATACAAGGCCTTTATAGTTATACTGCATGAGGTGCAACGCTGAGACAGAGTTGGCGCACGTCTCAAGAGCCGATAATACATTACATTTTGCTTCAAAATGTTTGTATTGGTAGACGAGAACTATATATATATACATTGTCGTGAGTGTCAACGCTGAGAAGAGGTGGCACATGTCTCAGCCGAGAATAATTACATTTGCTTCAAAAATGTTTGATTTTAGACGAGAACTATAGTTAGTCATGTCGTGGTGCAACGCTGAGAAGAGTTGGCACATTGTCTCAGCCGAAATAATATGGCCCTACATCATCTATAACAAGGTTATAGTTTATACTTGCATGTGGTGCAAACTGCCGAGAAGAAGTATGGCACATGGTATCAGCGAGAAATATTTGGCCTACATATTATAACAAGGTATGTTATACTTGCATGTGCGTGGCAACGCTTGAGATAGATAGATGGGCCACAATTAGTCTTTCAGCTAGAATAAATTGGCTCACATACATTAGACAAGGCTTTTGCTAGTTTGATTTTCACTGTATGTGGTGCATATCGCTTGAGAAGATTGGTCGCAACGCCAGCCTAGAGAATGAGATTTACATTTGCTCATAATGTTATAGTTTAATTTTTTAGACGAGAACTATATTATTTCAGTCGTTGGTGCAACGCTGTAGGATAGAGATGGCAGCATGTTCTCAGCGAGTTAATAATGGCTACGTCAATATACAAGGCCTTTAAATAGTTCTATACGTGACATGTGGCTGCCAACGCTTGGAAAGAGTTGGCGCACCGTCTCAGCGAGAATAATTTACAGTTTGCTTCACTAAAATGTTTGTATTTTAACGACGAAGACTATATTAATTTGCATGTGTGGTGACTAACGCTAGAGAGATGTTGCACATGTCTCAGCGAGAATAATTGGTACATCATTATACAAAGGCCTTTTATAGTTTAGACTACGCATGTGGTGCAACGCGAAAAGAGTTGGCACATGTCTCAGCGAGATACATGGTTGCTATCATTATTATATACTAGCTCTTTATAGTTTATACTGGCATGTGGTTCGCAACGCTTGAGGATCAGAGTTGGGCGACATGTGTCTCAGGCCGAGAATAATTGATAACATCATTATACAAGTGCCTTTATAGTGTATACTGCATGTGGTGCAACGCTGAGAAGAGTTGGCATACATCGAGAATACATTGGCCTACATCATTATACAAGGCTTTATAGCTTTATCACTGTCTATGGGGGAAACGCTGAGAAGTAGTTGCGCGCACGTCTCAGCCGAGAATAATTACATTTGCTTCAAATGTTTGTATTTAGTACGAGAACCTATTACTTATCTTCATGTCGATGGTGCAATTCGCTGAAGAAGAGTTGGCATTCATTGTTCTCAGTCCGAGCAATAATGGGCTACATTCGCATTTATACAAGGCCTTTATATGTTATATGACTGCATTGTGCCGAACAGTGCTAGAGAAGAGTTTGGCAAGTCTCAGCGAGGAATAATGGCCTACATTGACGTTATACATGGCCTTTATGGAGCTTAGACTGATGGTGGTTGCAAACGCTTGAGAAAGAGTTTGGCACAATATGTCTTCATCGCTCGAGAATAATGGCTACATCATTAATATATATATATATACTGCATGTGGTTGCAACGCCTGAGAAAGAGTTGGCACATGTCTCAGCCGAGAAAATTGGCTACTCTCAAGCCTTATAGTTTATATGACTGCATGTGGTGCAACGCTGAGAAGAAGAGTGGACGCACGTCTCAGCCGAGAATATTTACATTTTGCATTCAAAATAGTTTTGTATTTTTAGGACGAAAACTATATATGTGTCATGTCGTGGGTGCACGCTGGAAAGATCTGTGGCACATGTCTCAGCGTAGAATAATTGGCACATCAATTATAGCAGGCCGTTATAGTCGATACTGAGCAGTGTGTCAACGCTGAGAGATGTTGGTCACATGTCTCAGCCGAGAATAATGTGGCTACATTATATACATAAGCTTTAGGAGTTACGACTGTATGTGGTGCACGCTGAGAAGGTATGGCCTACTGATTCATCAGGCATGAGATTAATATGGTAGCATCATTTTATTTTACAGGCAGCTCGTATAGGTTTATACTGCATTGGTGCACGCTGAAAAGGATGTTTGTGGAGCATGTACTCAGCGATGAATAATTGGCAATACATCATTTATTACAATGGCATTAGATAGTTTATTGTACACATTGTGGTGTCATACGTGAAAGAGTTGGCGGTGCGGCACGTCTCAGCAGAATTACATATCATTTTGCTCAAAGAAATGTTTGCATTTTATGACGAATTACTATATTATTTCATGTCGTGGTGCTGGCAACGCTGAGAAGAGTTGGCCACGTCTCAGCGAAAGAGATACATTTGCTTCAAAATGTTGTATCTTTAGACGAGAACTATGATTTATTTATATCTCGTGGTTGAACCACTGAGAGGAGTTTGGCGCTCGGCTCAGCAGAGTAATAACATAACCCACATGCCGCACATGCCGGCCGCAGATGCGCGTGCTCAGATATGCGGTTGGTCCACACGGTGACAAAAATCAAGAATGCACATTTGACTTACAGTCATTTTATGGTCACCGATAAACGACCAATGTGGATAGCGAAGGTAATTATATGCCCGCAATATAATCACGAATCCAATGCAAGTCAAAGGAATTATGTCAACCATAAAGATTTTCACGGTCCTCCGTTTTTGACACTTCCCGTCCACAAAAACTCAAAGGAATTATGTCCACGATAAAATAACTTTCGTCCCCTGTTTTACACTCCGTCCTCGCGTTTTACAATTGCTATTAATGTATTTGCACTGGTATCCGGCCTTCACAGCTCTGCTACACAATGTACACTCGCTCTGCGACGACAGTTTCTCAGGCACGCGAACCAGTCTAGCCAGACGTGAAATACTTCAGCGGGCGCAGGCCATAGCATCATTTGCAATGCTTACATAGATGCCATATCATTGTATCAAGCAAACCAGACAATGCGTCAGACGCGTGCAAATACGTCGCGACGGAAGTCTATATATGAATGTGTGGAACTCATAATTCTTTCATTTAATTTGGCTGCATGTTACTATCCGTGCATTATAAATCCTCGCCTCGCCATTGGTCGATTCTATCTGTACCATAAATTATGATTTATGCGCTGACCATAAATTATGTAGTTCATTTGTGTACTTTCTTGATTTTTTTGTCCACCGTGGCTTAACCTATACTCGCCGTGCATGCAGGACGTTCGGCTGTACATGCAGTGTACGTTCAGCTTATGACGTCAGTACCTCGGTCAGAGGTGCGGTCTGCATCCATTACATTTGTTACCAATCTGGCGCTAACTTCAAGGCGATCATCTTCGGGAGGGACGCCTTGACCGGTCCATGTTCTCGCTAGAACGGTCCCTACACTTTTTTGGTTATGTCTGTCCTTGCTCGCCTCATATCAGAGAGTCCACCAGACACTCCGACTCGATGTGTCTCTTGCTCTATCGCGCAGGAATGCGCTTATAAGTCTACCACAGACTATGGACGCTAGTTCTATAGCGACGAGTTGATGCAGACCCACACCGGCGTCGACATACGGCCTTCTGAGCCAGGCTCTACCTGCGCTCGCAGAGAAACGCACCTCAACCCATGCCTGCACAGCGCTAGTAACGAGTTTAGTTACAACAGAGCCGAATACCACGTTGAGAAGGCTGTATACGTACTGTCAGAGCATGGCGAAAGTGATAGTGTTGCAATGTGTGCTGCAGAATATTATAGGCTTCTGCCTCCGAGTCTCTATAACAATGTTCTAGATAGTATATTGGCGAGCTTGGGACGAGAATCTATTTAGCACTCTCTCAACTGACCCACCAAGCGCTTCAATACGATTCTAGGCTCGTTAGAGTATCGGCCTAGAGACGACTCCCCCTCGCAACACTCGAGATACGCGCGCCTGCAACACCACGCAGAAATGCTACGTATAGTCATGCCGCACTCGTCTCTTTACGCCTGAGCTAAGGTGTCAATTACGAGTATCGCTTCCGTATCGCGAGCTGCTGTGGGAGCGCTGATAATTGATGACATATCCCAAATTTTGGTACCTCTTACTAGTCTCGTTGTAGGACTTAATTAAAAAAAACAATTGCCGGCATCCATCTAATACGGGCATTAGCCGTGTAGGAAAGATAATGAGGGAAATAAGGCATAGGCGTGCTCCCGAAAAGTCACTCCACCCTTCAACCTTAGAACCGAAAAATCATTCATAAATATGGCGAAATAAACGAACTCTCACGAAGACAACGCTAGCACGCGTGAAGGATGGGGATTAGAGTAGGATTCGAAGGCGGCGGTTTGGCATGTGGGAGGGGAGGTTGAGGAGCCGATATCTCCGCCTAGGAGTATAGTATTGACATAGCGCTTGAGTCTTGTTTTAGAGAGCAAAGAATTTGCGAATGCAATACCATGTAATATATATATAGACTCGGACAGGCAAAGTAGAATATAAATGTTGTCGTGAATAGCACTATTTTCCCGTTTTTTAACCGAGTTGTTACACTCTAGGTTGGATTAGCTCTTGGAGTTAGTCTATTTCACAGAGCTTGTAGAAGTGTCGCTACGGCGCTCACGTGGGGTGGCGCGGCTGACTATCTTCAAACGCGCTCCCGCCGTGCGCTCGTCGACTGCCGGCTGCGTGCATTGCGCTCTATCCGTTGCGGAGTGGGTCCTTGTTACCTAACCTCGATTACTACCGCGCTGCTTGCTCCCGTGGCGGGACGCGCTCCTACCCGATGCTCTTGCTGTAGAACGTGAGCGCGCGTGAGCCTGAGGTGCTCCGAGCAGTATACGTCTGTAGTGTATTACTCGCGCAAGCACTTATGTCGATGGTCGTGGTGTTTGGTCGAGTGGTGCCTAGATCTCATTGTTGATGGCCTTCATTATGAGTGTTATAGTGCATAAGTTCTTATTTACAGGTGTATCATTCAATGGTGTGTTAGTATGTGATTGTGCATCGTTTTATTTTGGACTTTTTGTTTGAAGTTTTTGATTATTTTTAATAGGTCATAATTTTGATGTCATTTTAAGAGCTAGTCTTCAGGTTGTGTTAAATTGTCGGTCAGGTGTTGGTATGAGTTGTCGTGGGGTAAATGTTCGGGTTAATTGTCCGGGGGTGAATGTTCGGGGGTGGTTAAAATGTCCGTGGTGTGTGTAAATTGTCGGGGAGAAATTGTCGGGGGGGGTTTAGAGATGGTATCCGTGTGGGGGTAATTTGTCTGGTGTGGTTAAAGTCTCCCGGGGGGAGCTAGTGGTTCTCGAGAGGGTATAAATGTGTCGGGGTGTGTAATATGCCCGGTTGGATTAAGCTTGTGCTCTAAGCCGGTGTGCGTTTCCATAGAATTTCAGCTTCCCGCACGAGGGTGTGGATAGTTTCGGGTTCGGGGTGACAATTTGGTTCTCGGGATAGCGTCCTCATAATGCGCTGACGGAGGGCATTCCATGTGTACCTTGTGTCTGTGGTTATCACGGGCTGTGGTGTATGCCTGTGTCGTGTACTAGGTTCTAGTGGTCATACCCTTGTGTCCATGGTTACAGGTGTCCATGTTACCAGGTGTCGCATGCGTTACACCTTGTGTCCGTGTGTTTCACGCAAGTTACGTTACACCTTGCGTTACCGGTTTGTCTGTGGTTACCAAGCCGTCCATGGGTTACCAGGCGTCCATGGTTACCAGGCGTCCATGGTTACCTTGTGTCTGTGGTTGAATGTATACTCTTCGATTCCCTTTAAAAGGAACAGTAGCCTCCTAAGCGATTGCTGTAGGGGTTATGTTTCAAGTAATTTAGGTTATAAAATTGCGGCTCCCATAAAAGTTTCATCGGTTCAATCACTATGTAGAAATATTTTCTAAAAAAATGGTTTTTAAAAACTAACGATTAACAGTTTGTACTAAACGAACGACCGGTGGCCCGCACACTCAGCAGCGCACGAATATGAGAAGTTGCGCATAACCATTTTTCCGAGCCAAGGGCTTACAGACCGAGGAGTATTCTATTTATTCATTTAAAAGCAAAAGGATTGCTAATATCTTATAGAACGACATATGTTTCAAGTTATAATATGGATATGTGTGCCCTACAAACGAATATGTCCGTTCGGTTAAATAAGCATTTAGGATATAAATATCAATATTGCACTTTCGTGATTAGCCTCGCCCGTCATTTACCTGCAAAATAAAAATGGCAAATACGCCAACTTTTTCAGGGTGGCCAGCACGGTCGCGGGTGTCATGGCGCCGTTCAAATTTTGTAGCGTGATGTGTATAATAATTAATTAAGTAGTCTTGCGTCTGGAGTCAGAATACAGTGTGCGTACACTTAGGTACGATATTGGATAGCTACCAGTTATACAGTAAGTACAGTTGTATGCAGTAAAATCCTAGAGGCTACTGTCCCTTTAACAAGCTCACCATCACTTATATGTTTTTAGTTATATGATTTAGTTTATATGTTTTGCTTTATATTGAAATTTATTAAGGGGCCCCAAGTAATGAAGTTTCTTACTACTGTTTTGTAGGCGCTGCATGGTATGAAGCTGAGGTCGGTTATATGTGACGCAGTGCACAACTAGACTGCTGTTTAGATGTTAGACTTGTCGATTATGAATTGGATTCTGACTGCAGTGTTTTAGACTAATTTTTATAACTAGTATTCATTATGGTGTGTAAGAGTCATTATCTCTGGCATTCATCGAGCTATGTGATATTTACTGTGATGAGTGCACACGCTAGGTACTATGTTGAGCTCTGTGACATTACTGTGACGCGTACCATGGCGTGTTACCATTACTGTGACATGTGCTGTGTACAGGCTGAGGACCATTATGAGCTCTGTGACATTGACTGAGACACATACCATGCTTTGTGACTATTACTGTGACATATGCTGTGTACAGGTTGAGAGCCATGATAAGCTCTGTGAGCTACAGAAACACACCTCAGACCTTGAGGCGGCGCTGCAAGTGGAGAAAAACCAGGTGGCGCTGCTACATGAGGAGAGGGCAACACTTCGCACGTCTTGTACAGAACAGGAGAACTACATCCGTGATCTACAGCAACACATCGAGCAGCTGCAGGTAGACAGCGCCCTCTAGGTTTCACAGCTGCAACTGTAGCGCACTCTTCTGTTGCAGAGAGGGCGCCCTCCCATGTTTTACAGCTGCAACTGTAGCACCCTCCTATGCTTCTCAGTTGCACCGGCAGTGCCCTCTTGTGTCGATAGCTGCAACTGCAGCGCCCTCTATGTTTTACAGCTGCCACTGCAGCGCCCTTTATGGTTCACAGCTGCCACTGCAGTGCCCTCCATGTTTCACAGCTGCCACTGCAGTGCCCTCTATGTTTCACAGCTGCCACTGCAGTGCCCTCTATGTTTCACAGCTGCCACTTCAGCACCCTCTATGTTTCACAGCTGCAGTGCCCTCTATGTGTTCACAGCTGCCACTTCAGCAACCCCTCTATGTTTCACAGCTGCCACTGCAAGTGCCCCTCTATGATTTCACAGCTGCCACTTCAATGTCCCCATCTGTTTTATAGCGTGCGGCGGCAGTGCCTTCCGTATGTTACAGTTAGAGGGCCATATTTCTATCCAACCAAACCAACTGTAAAGTTTGGCGGCCTACGGTTGTTTCGCCGTTGTAACATTCTGCCAACATGTTAGTGTGATGTACCATTCCATCATCATGTGGTGTTGTGTTCTGCATACTTCAGTTGCTTTGGTGTAATTGTCACTTATCACCTGTGATTGTATGAATCGAAAGCAATGTGTAATTAGTGTTCATGCACTTGTAAGCTGTAGGATTTTGTGCATATGTGAACTAAAAATGAAAGCAGAATACTCCCGTATGTCCCATTATTTAGGCAGTTAGTCATGGCGATCATTCATTGTGTTACAGTCGCCAAGCTGATGGCACTAAAGCAGAAGTTTAAGGACAGAAGTTGGAGCTAAACCAGTCATTTGACAGATACAGCACAAGAGTGGCAGGATCACAGGTAGGTGCTCACGTAGTAGCATCTTACATAAGTAGCATAGTGGTTGTGATAACATAATGTAACCAGAAGATAAGATCGATAGGCCAGCATAAGGAATTAATATGTATAACCTAAAGATAACAGTTTAACAACATGTGATAAGATAATATCAACCATAAGATAGAGCATATCAGCGTATGATAAGATATTATAACCAATATATAGATAACCCGTCATACGATATCATAGCCACAAGTATAGCGATAAGAGCATAATGAAAAAGTTGAAGGTAGAGATTAATGTACATTCACACCGCTAAGATAAGATGCTTGGGATTACTGCAGGGATAGCGTGGTGCAGGAAAGGAGAAGTATGCGCAAAAAGGCACACACAAGCTTGCCGTCGAACTGGAGGCAGCAGAGAGAGCAGCTGGCGATGAGGAGGCAGGGAATCCTGGCAGCAGCAGGAAAGTTACTGGATGCCGAGGTGCAGGCAGAGAGACACGACACAAGCTGCGCTGTACGAAGGAGAGCGGCTGCGCCCTAGAAGTCAGCGCTGCAGCATCCTCTCAACAAGCAGGTGAAGCTCTAAAGAGAAGGGCTTTGTCATGCTGTGTCACTCATAACTAACTTTTTATTCAGCGCACAGGTTGAATATTGACACACTACACACGCAGTACACAGCACAACACACTACTACACAGCACGAACAACACTAACTACACACATACTACACACCAGTACACACCAGTACACACCAGTACACAGCACAACACACTACTACACACCACTACACACCAGTACACACCAGTACACAGCACAACACACTACTACACACCAGTACACACCAGTACACACCAGTACACACCGACACACACAGTAACAACGACCAAGTACAACAGCACAACCCACACTACTACACACCAGTACACACCAGTGCACACAGTACAGCAGCACAACACAAGCACTACACACCAAAGTACACAGCCAGTACACACGCAGCTACACACGCAGTACACAGCACAACACACTACTACACACCAGTACACCACGCAGTACACAACGCAGTACCACGCAGACACACGCAACTACAACACCAGTACACACCAGTACACAACACTACACCTACACACACCAGTACACAGCGAGTTACACACAGTACACAGCACCAAACACACTACTACACACCAGTACAACCAGTACACAGGCCAGCCAGTAACACACCATACACAGCACAACACACTACTACACACCAGTACACACCAGTACACACCAGTACACACCAGTACACACCACTACACACCAGTACACACCAGTACACAGCACAACACACTACTACACAGCACAACACACTACTACACACCACTACACACCAGTACACACCAGTACACAGCACAACACACTCTACACACCCACTACACACCAGTACACGCCAGCACACACACTACACACTACACACACCAGTACACACAGTACACACCAGTACACAGCACAACACACTACTACACATCAGTACACACCCAGACAACCAGTACACAGCACAACAACCCTACACACCACTACACCACCAGTACACACCACTACACACCAGTACACACCAGTACACAGCACAACACACCTCTACCACACACCAACACACTACTACCACACACAGTACACACCAGTCACACGGCACAACACACTACCTACAACACCAGTATACACCAGTACACAACACAACACGCTACTACACACCAGTACACACCAGTACACACCAGTACACAGCACAACACACTACTACACATCAATACATGTCAAAACACACCACCTCACACTACTACACACCACTACACATTAGTACATACCACACCACACTACTACACACCACTACACATTAGTACATACCACACCACACTACTACACACCACTACACACCTGTACACACCACCTCACACCACTACACACCACTACACACCACTACACACCACTACACACCACTACACACCACATCAAGCCGTGCCATACAACCATGCTATGCCACACGACACCACGCCATAGCATGCTTGCCATCTCGCACCACACCAATGCCATATCATAGTATACCATACCACATCATGTCCCTAAGCTGGTAATTGACTACTGTTCTGTATTAACATGTATTATGATGTAGTCAACCGTGTTTCATTGCTGAGTGGAATGACGTGCTTAACTAACTGGAATACTTGCCTCTCAGGATTCAGGAGTTGGAAGCAGTGGTAGATAAAGTGACAGTGGATGCTAAACAACAGAGACAGAATGATAGCATTTCCTCCACCGTTTCTCCAACTAGGTAAAAATGCAGCAGTAATTTACCTTCTCTGCTTCATCTTGCTTGACTCCTCTCTCTGTCTCTTCCCCTTCTCTTCCTGCTGCCCTCTCATTGTCTTGCTCGCTCGCTCGCTCCCTCTCTAACTCTCTCCCCTCCTTCCTCTCTCCCTTTCTACATTATAAACACGCATGCACGCTGTATGTACCTGTGATGATGATGCAACATGTGTGCTGTGCTGCACAACACTTAAACCCTGCTCAATTAATCTTTTAATCACTTTTTTAATCATTTTTTCAATCACTTAATCTTTTCCCTTATTTTTCAATCACTTATTTTTATTAAGCAATTTTTCAATCAATTTTTCAATCAATTTTTCAATCACTTAATCTTTTCCTTTATTTTTCAATCACTAATTTTTATTAATCAATTTTTCAATCACTTAATCGTTTTCCTCTGCTGCAGGACGGAGGTAGTTAGCCTGCTTCAGGGGTTGAGGAGAGAGCTGCAGAAGCAGATGGATTCACATATCAGCAGCCTTACTGCTGGCTCGACCGATCCAACACTGCTACACAAACGCCTATCAGACCTTGAAGGTAAGCGCCCCTCACATTCCACAGGCTAGTAGTGGTTTTAACTAAAGCTGGTACCAATGTCCTGTGGTCATGTGTTGTGGGAGTAGCATTGTAGTCAGGCTAAAGCTGGGTTTCCACTACCGACTTTGTATTGGCGAGTTGGACCAAATTTCCAGTTGGCCAACTCCGAGTTGGCGAAAATAGAACATGTTCTAATCTCCCAACTAGTTGCTATCGATCGGTTGGTTGCGCAACTTTTGCGTTTATGCTGCCGATTGTCGGTTGTATAGTTGGGAAGTTGGTTCAATTCGCCAATACAAAGTTGGTAGTGTAAACCCAGCTTTAGATATTACGTATAATGATGCATTGTTGCTTTACAGCCAGCATGTACACATTGAGGGAGCATAGTGTTACTGTTTATAGAACCATTTATCAATGGTAACAATAAATTTAATAAGTACCAATTTTATTTTTGTTAACATTTTTTATATGGGCGAGGTTGGTTGAAAATGATCTCGCTCTTTCAATAATTTTATTACTTTATATCTAGTCGTGTTTGGACTGTAATCTATATTGCTCACTGGTTGTCATAGTAATCATTAATGTTGCTGACTGGTTTTTAAGGTAATCGTGGATGCTGCTTACTGGTCGTCTTCAAGATAATTGTGAATGTTACTTGACAGGGTCGTTACAGATAGAGCGCTCTAGTAGGGAGATGGATAACATAGAGTTGAGGGCTGTCAGAGATGACAACGACCGGCTGAGAGATCAGATGAGCTCCCTACGCAAGCGCTCCGTGCCACTACCTACCGATACCGACAACAGGTAAAAATCAACTCTCCGCTATAGGGCAGGTGATACACTCACAGATGAGCCATTCATGGGACATGAAGCTTGGGCTTGTGGCTAGAAACATCGTAAAGTTACAACTGTGGGTACCCCTATGACCATGCTTGTGACTAATGTTACATTATGAGAAAACGTCAGAACTGTGACTGATATTACAACTAGCGTGTTACTGGCGGCTGCCTCCTGGTAGGGGCAGATGAGTAGAAATGCTGATCAAATGAGAGCTAATAGTGGATAAGCATTGTGTAAGATATGAGTTAGGATTCAATGCATAAGACAGGTGAACTACACTGCTAATTGAAGCAAAGACGATCACAGACGACCACCGAAGATCTAGACATGGCAGGGCGCATCTTGAGAAAGGGTCCTGCCACCTAGTTTAAGAAGCTGAGAGTTGCCACGGAAACAGCTATCTCACCTATCATGGTTGCAGGTCACCAGGGCGCAGCAGGATAGAAGAGATCAACAAGGTGATTGCTCGCTCGCAGATCCGTGCAGAATCCATGATGGCGACCACCGGCGCCCCCTACATAGGCGATTCGCTGCGCCACCTGGGGGCGTCGCGTGACTTTGACTTGACACAGCAGCTGAGTGGCGACGGACAGGTCGGCACAGGTCACGACCTCTTCACCTGCCGCCTGTCACCTGTGAGACCACCCATGACTGTCGCCAGCGACACCTAGTGGTGAGGCCGGTAACCATTGTCACCTATGACACCTGGTGGTAAGAGTACAATACTGTTTACCAGTGCCATTCACTGCACTAGTAAGGGTCGGTGTGCACATTCTGTTTCTATTATTGTTCTGTAAAATTTGTAGGGTAGACGTCTGTAGGTAGAGGGGAAGGTGTAAATCAAGTTCATTTTCCAACATTCCATATGGCCTTTTAAAAGTCAAAAAGTCATTGTCTGCTCAAAAAAGCAAGTGTTGTGTTAGTCTTGAGATTTTCATCTCTATATCAGAGGGTGAAACACGTCTAAATAAATATACGAATTTTACTTCTTGATTTAAAAATCATCTAATGCAGATGTCAAGATGCATCGTCTGCCTACGCACATCTAGTGTCATTCTAGTCTATTGTTAATATTTGTGTGTGTGACATCTAAGTCCTTTTACCTGTGTGTGATGTGAGGTGAGAGATCTCTTATATCGACATCAATCTAACAAGGAGAATTAATATTTTTTGTATGCTTCATCCATTTGCCATGAAGTCTCAGGTGCCAATTTTATTAGAAATTTTGATTAGCTTTTTACTTTTTACTCATATTTAAGCGTTGCGCTTGCTAGTTGGCTTGCACACGATTATTCATTTTAGTAAAGTTATTTTCTTGTGAATCTCACATGCAGAAAATTACTCAAAACCAGATAATTGCCAACTTTATCATATTTTAAGCAGAAAGATATTGCGTGAGGGTATGTATGTTCATCTTAATTCGTGGTTTTTGCTAGGGACTTTTCACACGAGACAAATATGCAGAATGTACGTGTATTGCATTTTCTTTTGCTCGTCAAATTCTGTATTATTCTGTACTTTGTTTATCAAATAAACATTCCAGCTGTCTTTAAACTTTTCACAAATATCTAGATGGGGCATCAAAGCATGCTTCTTTGACAATCGTTACACCTTATAAATATCCTTGTAAAATTATATATGCTGCTCAATAAACATTCCTGAATTTTATCATATATATTTTCTTTATTGTGTATAACGGTGTCGGTTGTATTAACTAAACATATTTTCTTATGCAATTAACTAAACTTTATTAACGTGCCGTTAACAATTAACATACAATAATCAGAACGTAGATAGTCATAATTATTATATTGTAGATAACGAGTGGTCAATAAAATAAAATAAAATTAACAGTAATAATAATATCGTCAGTATCTGATGAAATGACAACTATGTTGCAAGAATACATATGAGATGGAGTAATTACATTATGATCATTAACTCGGTGGAGTGAATAAATATATATATATGCAACAACCTAGCCAACACGTGGTTGACATGTTTTTTCTTGTAGGCCATGGTCAAATTTACGTATTCAACACATAATGTAAGAGTCCCTTTGTATAGAGGGCACTCTATAGTACATCATTGTGTTACTAGTGTCACCTGTCAACGGACTTGTTTTATTTAGCAACCGGTAGGGTGACGCTTGCGAAATCCATGTTAAACCGTATGTCGTACATGCTTAGCCATTCAGCATCAAACACAGATGTAGTAGGCGGCAGCAGCAGCGTCATGTTTTTACCGTAGAACTCTGGCAGCGATGTGTAGTCCCTAAAACACACGAACATGACGCAACTACTTATGCAAGCTGTTCATCAAGGTTCAATGATTCATAGACAGCTTTAACAATATACAGCATGGTGCAAGGTCAAACCACCTTGTATAATGCAACAAAGCGTTACGCTTGCTTTATAATGGCAGTCCTAGTTCGCGCCTTCAGAAAACTGCATAGTGCATTAACCTTTAACGTAATTCAACCCAATAACGTCTACTGATCAGAGCATGTCCTGTTACAGGAAAATTAGTTTTATTCGCTACACGCTTTCTTGCGTGAAAACGGCCAAACACGCGTCTAAGTGGTTGGTGGCGCTGTGGGTTGTTAACTTGTAAGAGCTAACGACGACGCCTTGCATTTAAATATTGCGATGTTTAGTGACAAGCGTTTCGTAGCAAGTGACCAACAAATCGGACCCGAAAATAGTTTTATATAATCCGACGCCATTTTATTTCTAGAATGGCACCTTGTTTGGTTATACCGCTTAGCATAGACGTATAAATTATAATGGCCTCATATAGTAAATATTTCTAAGGCACTGTTTATTGGTCTAGGTATATTATGTTAACATGTGAGTACATGACACATGACAGCTCACGTAGAAAAGAAGGGAAGAACAACTTACAGCTTGCTTCGATGGTCACTGATCTTTGTCGCATTGTGGCTGCTGATGGGTGAACCACGACCTATCAAGAACTGCGTCCCTGAAACACACACATTAACTTAGCATCAGTCCCGTCCTGCAGCGTTACTGTGCAAAGCCTGTAAAATGTTGCACGGGGATGGTGATGTCCAATTGTCTAGCAAAGAGCAAGGTCGTAATTTACTATATAATGTATATTATTCTCTATAAACGGAATTTTTTTTGCCACATAGGGCTGTGGCCTCTGGAATTGGAGGGGGGGGTAAGGAATAGCTAGCCAATCGGTGAGATCAATATTCATACTATAATATACTGCAATTATATAATTTACTATATATCACGAGGAAAGAGTGAAAAATGCTTCCACCCAAAACCAATGCAGACCTATATTACATGGTTAATGGCGATCTGCTCACGGTCCTTTGCCTAGAACAAAAACTGCGCGCGGCTTTTCCCCACATGCCACGCAGGTAAGATGAGTTAGCTACGCCTCTAACATAATGTGCACTATGTGATATCTGTGATTAGAAATCTAATTGTGAGACTTATTAGTATATTATTTCTACGGTTATAGCGGTATATATGGTGTGGTTATTATTACAACAGCGGCACTCACTCGGGGCGGTGCCATAGAAGAACAGGTCGTCTATGTGGATGGTCTGATGGTTGAGGATGCTGATGTGACCGCTCCTGATGCCGTGCTGGCCATGCAGCGTCTGACGCCTCAGTAACACCGGTGTAGGAGTGCTCACATCAGTAAACAGCACACCGCCGATATCCACCTGCGGGGCAGCGGGGAATTAATGAGATAGTGAGAATAATAGACGGCTATATGTCTAACTATCGATCTATCTATCTATCTATCTATCTATCTATCTATCTATCTATCTATCTAT
>NW_014577390.1:190073-191260 GCF_000485595.1 Priapulus caudatus
TCTCTCTCTCTCTCGCTTTCGCCTTCTCTCTCTCTCTCTCTCTCTCTCTCTCTCTCTCTCCCTCTCTCTCTCTCTCTCTCTCTCTCTCTCTCTCTCTCTCTCTCTTCCCCTCTCTTTCTCTCTCGCGGTCTCTCTCTCTCTTTATCGCGCGCGCTTTCGCGTTCTCTCTCTCTCGCTCTCACAATATATATATATATATATAGGCAAGATATAGTGTATATAGTGCACTTGCTCGTACCTCTTTTCGCGCGTACGTGTGTGCGAGCCTGCGTTTGGGCGCGCGCGCGGTTGTGTGTGCGTGCGATAGTGGTGAGCATGCGCATGCACAGCCACGTACGAGGAAGTAGCTGCTGGCATGAGGTTGAGATGATGTTGATAATCAGATCTTAGAACGAATCGGGAACAGGAATGAGAGCGATAACAATTGATCATATCATCAGACATTAAACGTGAACCGGTTACTCGCACAGTGGAGCAAGTTACTGCTGACGTTGTCAACATCGGCACTATATTCTGTAATATATTCTCGTGGTATTTATGATAATATATTATAATTAACACATATGACCATTATGATAACATTAATATGACAATATAATATTTGATCTCTAACAACGTCACATGCAGTATAGAAGCAACAGTCAGGATTTGATGCCTGGACGGATTTTAATCAGCTAGATAAATGTATAGGAATGTACTCAGCAGTTCTGTGTACTTTCATAGTTCGGTAGTTTGATAGTAACTTTCATACTCGTGTACTTTCATACTAAATCTCGACAACATTATACCTATGCTGAAATCGTTGGGTATTTTCTATCTTAAACATTGCGCGCTGACACACACGCACACACACACGTGCGCGCGCACACACACACACGCGCGCACACACACGCACACACATATACACCCGCACACGCACGCACGCACGCACGCACGCATGCACGCACGCACACATACACTCACTCACTCACTCACTCACTCACTCACTCACTCACTCACTCACTCGCTCACTCGCTCACTCGCTCACTCACTCACTCACTCAATCACTCAATCACTCAATCACTCAATCACTCAATCACTCAATCACTCAATCACTCAATCACTCAATCACCCACTCACTCACTCACTCACTCACTCACTCACTCACTCACTCACTCACTCACTCACTCACTCACTCACTCACTCAC
>NW_014577390.1:191395-198509 GCF_000485595.1 Priapulus caudatus
CACTCACTCACTCACTCACTCACTCACTCACTCACTCACTCACTCACTCACTCACTCACTCACTCACTCACTCACTCACTCACTTACCCACTCACCCACGCACGCACGCACGCGTTTACTTACTCCGAGTAAAGCACTTACACCGAATAAAGTCTCCGTGGCTGGGCGTTTCCTTTCGTCCCCATGACAAGTACCATGGCAGCAGGAACTCAAATATACTACTCCTGTGGCGATAGTACTTAGCATAGAACGAGTGATCAAGGGTGCATGATGGAGCGATGGTAACCGCCATGCCTTTTGCCATACCATCATAACAACTAGCAAATTATAGAAGCCAAAATTGTTCATTAGCATGGCCAGCATAGTGTAACTATAGTCTAGTACAAGGCTATTTTATAGTTATGGGGATTCCGGGAATCGCATGCGCAACAACTGTGGCGAAGCAGGCTGGTCCACACACGATTAGTCTAGCAGAGACCGTGAAGACTTTTCTTGTCAATAAAGAAAATATAGTGTGAAATTGCCTGGTTTAATAGGATCGTGTTCGAAAACGATATTATAGATAGACAATCAATATTATTATTTTTACATCACCCTTCAACCGACATTTTCCTTCTTCGCTAGTTGCGCATACTCGCATTCTTTCTCCATTAGTTGCGCATTCTCGCCGTTCTTCTCCATTGTTTTCTTCTCCTTGCTCAGCGGACAGGCAGCGCGACGGTGACTCGGCAGACATCGGCATCTTAAGCAGTCGTGTGCAGGTGCTGCTACTGCTGTTGCATGCACACCTGCGGCACTACTACTTATGAAGCCACATGCTGACTCACTCTTACTCACTCCACTCCCACTCCGCTCTCCCGTCCTCAACTCTTTGCTCTCCGCTTGTCCGGCTGTCACACGATCCACGCGTGCTCGGCTGCCATGTTATTGGTTGTGTTCTTGATTGGTTCACGCGATTTTTCACGCGTAGAAGATATACCGATAGATTTAATATTGAATTATTGTGAATAATTGTGAAGGAATATCAGGCACGCATCGGTTGATTACCGCTAATGTTACCCCGTCATTCATTCGAGCTATCGTACACCGTGCATGTTTAGGCACGAACGCCTATTAACGAACGCCTAAAGTATAAAGCTAGAGAAGCATACACGATTAAGCCAAGAAGGGAGAGGGAATCCAAGTAGGTAGAACAATGTTCAACATTGTTCTTAGTTTCCAGTGCTACATTGACAGTGCGTAAGCAGGAATAATTATAATAATGAGCCGAAAAACGCCTAAAACTAGTCTACGTTGAGAAACAACTTGAAGAAACTAGGGAAAACACAACTAACTAATAATTTGCACACACTAGGATGGATGTGATCTAAGCTAACTAACTACATACCCGAATATCTTGCTGTGCTCTCTATTGTAGTCAGATACCTAAATGCGGCCCACAGGTCCGTGGTAAAACACGCTGCCCTTTCTTGTCCTTGTTAACAGCAGTCAGTGTGGAGAAATGCTTGCTCTCAGGAAATACTAATAGTTGTATTTTACCACGCTATTTAGCCACGCCATCCTCCGCCTACTTTTGCGCTTCTTTTCCCTTTTTCCTCGCTTCTAGATCTCTCCTAACAACCCTCAATTTTACACATCCTCTTCTTCCTATTATTGCTTCTCCTCCTCCTCCTCCCCTTCCTCTTTCCCCAACCCCGTCCATTCCTCACTATCCTCCTGCCTCCTCTTTCATCCTCGGTCCTCCTCAGTTCTGCGTCCCCATCATCTTGCTGCTTCATTTTTTATCGTCTTCTTCCTACACCTCCTCATCTGTCTTCTTCTCCTCTTCCTCTGCCTCCTCCTGTTGATGCTCTTGCTGCGGGAATGCCATTTACGGGATGCCGCGGCGTTCACATAGTGTGCATAGTCATTAACGGCTGTCGGCGTGGTACTGATGAGAAAGCTAGCGATGACGGCGTGGTACTGATGAGAAAGATAGAGATGTCGGCGTGGTACTGATGAGAAAGCTAGCGACACCCCACTCTTTACCTGGCTATCTAGCCACCTAGCAGGCTGGCCCACCTCACTCCTTACCTGGTCACCCAGCCACATAGCAAGCTGGCCCACCTCACTCCTTACCTGGCTATCCAGCCACATAGCAAGCTGACCCACCTCACTCCTTACCTGGTCACCCATCCACTTAGCAGGCTGGCCCACCTCACTCCTTACCTGGTCACCCATCCACCTAGCAGGCTGGCCCACCTCACTCCGACCTTCTGTTCTATAAGACCTCCGGCGAACATGGAAACTCCCTGACCGGCGACAGCAAGAGCGCTCACCCACCCTCCGTCCTGGTAGGTAAGCGACGTCGGTACACTACGCTGCCTCACGTACGATACGATGTACGGGGTCAAGTTACCTGAATGTACATACGGATAAACATAATTACCTGGGGCCGGTTTCACGAAGCGTGATTAACTTTAATTACGCTTCGTGAAACAGTCACTTCAATTTAAGTACGAGAAGTTAATCAGGATTAGTGATTTAATCATGATTAAATACTTAAGTACGCTTCGTGAAACCGGCCCCTGACCTTTACAGTGTTGCTGGATACCCACATGTGTGATAATTACCACAGTTACCTTTGCAATCAAATCACTTGCTGATCGATCACGGGAGTAAATCCGAAAGGCTCGTTAAATTTACTACGTCACGAATTTTCTATGGTGTATATTTTGTAAAATTTTTGTTGCCATTTTTTTCATTAAAAAAGCAAGTACTAACTAAATGTATCGTCAAATTCTTACCTGATAAGATTGTTTCTCAACTAGTTAAAATTCCAAAAAACGTGAACGATTTGATATTATGATCCTGACTTGCTTGCTGATTGCTTGCTATGGGCTTTGTATGAGTCACGAGTGTATGTTTACATCGAACAATATAGTAAAATAGGAAGTATAATGCAGCAATTTAACCATAAATAGTGAACAGAATTACTTACATTTTGTGAAAAAGTGGGAATTTTTTTTAAGTTTTACTATTTACGGTGACGTAATCACTTTAAATACGGTGTGACCTTTTACCTGTACATACACACGTGAGTAGTTTACTTGTACTGCCCTGTCTATCGCTGCTCATTGTGTGGGTGAGTGTGAGGGTGGGTGAATCCTTATTAGCACGTACCGTTACAGGAGTTCATGTAATAATGACATTTGGGGATTTGGAACAACGATCACTCTTTTGTGTGTGCATGTGCGTGCACGTGTGCGTGTGTGTGCGTGTGCGTGTATGTGTGTGTGTGCGCGCGCGTGAGTGTGTGGGGGAGAATGTATGAGTGTGTCGCTATGGTTCTATTATAGTTTCCTACAAGCACCCGCGCGTGAAACGTACGTTATACAGGAAAACAGGAAATCTTGTAGGACGCACCGGCAGGAGTACTAAACCAGTTATTTCTCGACGGTTCGCCTCGCATATATGCGCTCGATCGCGCAACTGATGGCAACTTAAAAATAAATAGATAACGAGTAGTTCAATGTAGGAGGGAGGAAGGGGGTCTATTATCAGTGCCACAGGCCAAAAATATTCCTTTTCTCTAGTTCTTAGTTATATGCAAACGCAATTTCTTGTTTTTTTACATCTTGAAAATTGACACATTTATCCGGTATTTCCCGGTTCTCGGATAATTTACATGGCCCCATGCTTCGTCGCGAAAATAACCGTTCTCCCTTCATATAGCTCCTCGCTACATTATACATACGAGCGCTCCGTAACTATTGACTCCTATATATACCACTGATGCTACCATTGTATTATCAGTGTGCCGTCTCTACGTGACCCAGATCCACTACACTATAACCATGTGGGTCGGTTCGAAGAGCGTATCACTCGATACAATCAAGAGCGTATAAAGAAGGTACGCTATTTATACGCTTTATTATACGCTCTTGACACAATAGAACCATAAATCGCATCATTTAATGTGTGACATCGATTCGACAAAATCAATTACCGAAAGAGTAGAGCGTTCCGAGAGTGAGGTGGATGAGAAAGCCACCGCTTACTGCCAGCATGCCTTTCACGCACACCGCCATGCTGCTGCTGCTGATGATGATGATCGCGATCACAATGTTACCGTGCTCGACCGCTTGTTCTCACAGATATGTCACAAATGAGCAGACGATCGTTGCTATGATGTGATCGATGAACAGGGGATCGCTCTGATGACGTCCCGACTCACGCGCGAGCTGACATTTTCTAGAGTGACGTCACAGATAGGCACATTATCACTGTCTTGATGTCGCCACACATTAGCAGACGATCGTCGCCGCTGTGATAACGTCACAGATATACTCGGCAGCGCAGATCAAAGAGAGCAGATGCGCGTGCTGTCACGTGTATGTCGAGCAGACAAGGACCCTCCTTGCTGCACAACAAGACAAGAGTACGGTTCAATATATAATCGTTGAGTAAATACAAACTGATTTGGTAAAGGGGGCATACAACAATAACATTCCGCAAATTGTTCACCAATGTTGCACGTACTGTTTCGTCTCTGCCGGGTAAAAGCTTTCTTTTGAATTTGTTGCGGTTAAAATTCGGCACTATAGTGCACTAATTTGCAGTATGCATGCAATATAGATGTCTCGTAGACGTCTAGAAGCTATTAGAAGTAGGATTCGTCTGGTCGTGTAATTGTGCCATTCCGTCAAATAGCGTAGCCATGGTGACCGGTCGGCCATTTTTGCGTTTGAAACGGGATCCGACTACTTTGTATAAAGTGCGCATCATTTAGCTGGCAAAAGTGTGGAGCGGAGTATAGAGCTTGAATCTCTGGTTATTTAACATGAATAAAGTGTATGTGGTGTATGCGACGAAACACTGTAATTACAGTGTAATTAAGCATGTTTAATTAATTTCTGTTCGATGCTTAAGGCCTATTCAGGCCTGCTGCCTATGGTCCGCCTTTTACTGTTGTACACCACCTAAAGGGGCGATCGACCCATGTAGAACGGGGAAGTGCTTGATAGAGCATGCAGTGAGAACATGACTGGGTTGTTGGCATACAGAAATTCTACAAGTAAACATGATAAGTTCCTGCCTAGTTTGTGCAAATATCGACTTGCTATAGAGCCCATAGTGTTGCTGCGATTCATTTAGAATATTTTTAATGTGAATCATAACGTCTTTTAAGCCCATAAAATAATAAAATATGATGTTTGATTATTAGTATATATATTCCTGCAATCGAGAACACCAACAATAGCTCATAAAAGAACTATACATGCTCGTGAGGGTGAATCATGTAATAATGAGCAAATAACTACTCTGATACACACCAGAAAGCGCCAAACTAAACAAGCTTCAAGTAAGTTTCTGTGCCCATTTGCGAAGAGTACAATTAGCGTAGGCCGTTTCATTATTAATAAAAATTAATGATGGTAAATAAATATAAAGTGTATTTGCTTCCGAATGCCTAATGTTTATGTATTCTCTACCGACTTATAATTCTACGTAAATGCCATTGAAATGCTTGTCTGCAGCACACAGTCTCATCACAGGCCCGTCACTACGCTGTCTCTTTCTTTTTTGTGAGTTTTTATTTGATTTAATTAATTTTTTTATGTAATTATCCACACACGCACGCACGCACACACACACACACGCGCGCGCAGTGACGCACGCACGTACGCACCAACGCACGCACACACGCATACACGCGCGCGCGCGCACCCGCACGCACGCACGCACGCACGCACGCACGCACACACACACAGTGACACACACACACTCACATACTGTTAAAATGATTTTTATTAAACCATTTAGGTATAACCTTAAGGCTATAATATTATACACAAACCCACGCGAACAGTATGATAAGCGAGCCCCTTCCAAGGGGGGTGGATATATGTTCCCTTGATCCCTTAATGTTTATGCATTTTCTCCCTGTTCCCCATTAATAAAATAACTTGTTCCCTAAAATGTTTTTAACCTTGTGTTCCCACGATCCCGAAAATTATTTTCCAGTTTCCCTAATCCCCCAAAATATTTACCATGCACTCCGAAAATCTTTTTTATTTTGATGCAAAATGGTTCAATTTGACGCATTAATTCTAAAGTCATCTATCTGGATTTTTTCCTAGCTTATATTTTAGTAGGATTGATGATATTTATCAGCAATTTGACCACATGACAAATACATCACTAGTTTACTGCAAAAAATATACGTACTTAATTGTCATTTTTCACAGCATGATATATAAAATTGCTTTTAAAAGTCATGTAATCTGCCACTGTTGAAGTACTGTATATTTGCATATGTACATCCCTTCTTCACTTATGAATAGTTATAACAATAATTTAGACAGTGCGGCCAAAAATGAAACAATGGTCTTTCTGAATGCTTGTGGTAAGTTGTGTAATGAATAGAATTGTGAATAAAGTTTCAAAATCGTAACTGAATTGTCTAATATGAGGTTTTAAATCATTGTTTTCACATTTCATCTCTGAATGTATACAAGTTTTTATGTGTTTTTATGTGTTTTATGTGTTTTATGTGTTTTATGTGTTTTTATGTGTTTTTAATGTACATTATGAAAACACATATTTTTCCATTATATCGCAATATATACATCTAATGATGTATTCAATAAATTTCGAATTTTAACAACCGCTTGAGGGGAGCAGACGGCAATTTCAGGCAATCGATAAATCGAACGCTTATGGTAGGATACGCGAGCGTGAAGATGCACAGATAGACTCAGCATGCGAGCGATTAGGCGCGGGGAGCGACGCTCACGCGAGTATCGCCAGCACTGTCGCGTAGGCAAAGTATTACTTAATGCACGGAAAAGTAATTAAGTGGGTGTCGCGTCGCTGCTGTTTCTTGATTTACGCGAGTTTACATTACGCGAATTTGCAATAGCGCGTAATAAATTTACTTGAAGAATAACAAGAACAACACTACAAGAATAACGCGATGCGGCGACTGCCAGGCGCGTGGCAAGCACGTAAAATAAATGTGATGTTATTCATTGTATTAAGCGACCCAGAAAATGTCTAGACATGTACGTGTGCATTGGTGGCTGCGCTTCGCTCCCGCTTGCCGATATGAACTTCAATATCGGGTATCGGA
>NW_014577390.1:198581-207392 GCF_000485595.1 Priapulus caudatus
TATGGCTGGGTAACGGGGTAAAGTATGGCTGGGTAACAGGGTAAAGTATGGCTGGGTAACAGGGTAAAGTATGGCTGGGTAACACGGTAAAGTAGGGCTGGGTAACAGGGTAAAGTAGTGCTGGGCAACAGGGTAAGGTATGACTGGGTAACGGGTGTGGTTCTAATAGTTTCTCGATGATTCTACGGATGCGTAATCCGCCCTGTTCATCTCATGTTTATACGAGGTTGACATTCATGATCACCCTCGCCCCATCAATCACGCTAATCAATCGCGTCTACGCGTGTATGTGTATGTGGACATAGATATGTTCATTTTAGCGACTAGTAATAACGTGACGCAGACACGTTTACAACCGCTATTTACTCTGTTATGAAACGAATTAATGAAATCGCAGACACGCATATAATCTGATACACTTGAGCATAACATTAATAATGTTCACACCTGCCATTTGCCATACCACTATTATAATTTGGGGGCCGACTATCAGGTACATCATAAATAATTATGACATAATAAGTCTAAAATTCGCGTTTAATATTTCATCAATGATTTGCACGACACTATACTTCAAATGTTATGACATTTTATTGTTATGATAACTATTTATGACGTTTCCAACAGCCGGTTAGTAGTTACTGATATTCTATTAGTGCAACGTGATAGAGCGACTAGTGGTATGGATTCACGGCAATGCATGCAAGCACACGCACGCACACACTCATGCACGCACGTGTACGTGCACACGCACGCACGCACGCATGCACGCATGCACGCACGTGTACGTGCACACGCACGCACGCACGCATGCACGCACGTGTACGTGCGCACGCACGTACGCACGCACGCACGCGCGCACGCGCGCACGTGTACGTGCACACGCACACATGCACGCACGTGTACACACGCACGCACGCACGCACGTATACGTGCACACGCACACACGCACGCACACACGCACGTATGCATGCACGTTTACATACACACGCACGCACGCATGCATGCGCGCAGGTGTACGTGCACACGCTCGCACGCACGTCTACTAGTCAGGGGCAGATTTCAAAAAGAGTTAAAATAAGGATGACCCTAAACTTTTTGGGTAGAGGCTGGAAACGGGTAAATATCATTTCTATGATACTTGGGGAGTTTCACTGGGTATGTTTCCAGGTTGACTTTGCGTATTGTGGCGGCCATCTTGAAATCCAAAATGACCACCAGCGAAAATGGATTTTCTGAAATATCTGGACTCCCAGACGTCGTAGAGACATAATGTTGGTGGCTATACCCACATTTTCAATAATGGAGAACCCAATTATCACACTTAGAAAAGCATAGGATGGCGGCCATCTTGGATTTTAAGATCGCCGCCAGTGAAATTTGTTTATTTTTAATAACTAGACTCCAAGACGTCGTAGAGACATAATTTTGGTGTCTAAACCCACATTTTCGATAGTGGAGAACAGAATTATGACACTTAGAAAAGCATAGGATAGCGGCAATCTTTTATTTCAACATGGTGGTATATGTTACTCCATTACTATACAACAGTCTAAGCCAACATAAAAACATATATAAGCATACCAGAATTGTCAGAATATGTCGTTTTAAAACAGTCACACCCCAAGAACATTGTTGTATGGGTTCATGCAGGCCATGTTGCATTTGCACGCACCGGTGCAGCACATATTGTTTTTGGTACATGTACAGCTACGTGTACGGCAACAAGGTCCGTCCTTACTACAGCCACATGTCTTTATTGCAATATAGTATTGGCACGAAAGTCATCTGTGTTCATGGTAACGCGCGAATTGTTTGAATTATTCTATTTTAATTATCTATAGCGCATTGTATTTTTATTAAGCTTCGATTCCAATGCCTGAAGAAGAGGTGTACATCTCGAAAGCTCGCGTATTAAAACTTGAACACCCTTAACCTATTATTTGCATTTGTTATATATAATATATATATATATATACATACTGGGTTATCTATATCAAATGGCTGTATAACTTATATGCTTTAATAACTTATATAAACTAACTGGTATTGCCTTGAGGCGAGATGCTAGGCCGCCGTGAGCGAATGTGCTGGGCATGAGCCCTCCCAGTGTTCCAGACGAATATTCTGCACGCGTATCATTACCGAGTAACCATCAGCAACATTTAATATAAAAGAAATAAGAACATAACTTTGTTTGCTGCTTGCGGGAGAGCAAGAGGTGGTCGTAGAGATATGCGCTCTACTCTCTCATCTTCCCGCGCTCTCGCTTTCTTACTTTATTTCTCCCCATCCCCCCTGTCTCTCTCTCTCTCTCCTCCCCTCTCTCTCTTTTCTCCCACTCGACACCACATTAACTATACCTGACGTCGCCTATATTGTCCACAGCTGCACCCTTCATGCAACGTTAACGTAATTGGTGGGGTGGGGGCATGTTCTGTAAATGATTGCTATGTTTCAGCATGGAGGTACCATTAAGGATCCACTAATTGGTACCCTCGTGTGTATGCTGTTATTTCACTGTAGTGTCTACATAGCCACTAAACGCTAGCGAATCGAGTAGTTTCTCCCCCATTCTCGCTCCCTCTCTCTCTCTCACTTTCTCTCACCCCCTCTCTCCATTCTCTATCTCTCGCGCGCGTTCTCCCCAACTCTTTCTCTCTCGCTCTCGCTTTTCCTCTCTCCCGCTCTCTCGCTCGCCCTCTCTATGCATCGCTCCCACTCTTTCTATCTCTATGTCTTTCTTAATCACTCTTGTCTAGCCTCTATCCCCTATGTCTATTTCGATGACTCTCATATATATCTGCTGTATATGCTGGCCACCTAAATACTATAGGCAGGACACGAGTATAAATGAGATGTTAAGTGGTAGCAGCATAAGGGTCTAACAAAGGCAGGCAACACGTTGTTCGCTCGCCATGCAATGCCACCCTGCATGCGGCAGCTGCTGTCTTCCTCGCTGCCTGGTCATGATGACGATGATGAGTCATCAAGCAGCGCCGGCTGGCGGGCTGCTGCTGCTGGTGCAACTGCTGTTACCGCTGCCGCCGCTGTTGTTACTGCTACTGCTGCTACTGCCGCTGCTGCTGCTACTGCCGCTGCTGCTGGTATTACTACTGCTGTTAGTGCTAGTACTGTTTCTACTGCTGCTGCTACGGTTGTTGTTGTTGTTGTTGTTGTTGTTGTTGTTGTTGTTGTTGTTGTTGTTGTTGTTGTTAGTGTTGTTGCTGTTGTTGTTTTCTGATGTGGCAGCTGCTAATGTTACTGTTGCTGCTGCTGCTGCTGCTGCTTTTGCGGCGGCGGCGGCGGCGGCTCCTGATAGTATCCACGCTCCGATGTATGGCTGAGCAACAGAGGGAAATATTACTGGGTAACAGGGTAAAGGATGGATGAGTCACAGCGTAAAGTATGGCTAGGTAACGGGGTAAAGTAGGGCTGGGTAACATGGTAAAGTATGGCTAGGTAACTAGGTAAATTAGAGCTGGATAAGAGGGTAGAGTATGGCTGGTTGATGGAGTAAGGTGTGATGGATAACAATGTCGGCGTGGTACTGATGAGAAAGCTAGCGATGACGGCGTGGTACTGATGAGAAAGATAGAGATGTCGGCGTGGTACTGATGAGAAAGCTAGCGATGACGGCGTGGTACTGATGAGAAAGATAGAGATGATGTCGGCGTGGTACTGATGAGAAAGCTAGAGATTATGTCGGCGTGGTACTGATGAGAAAGCTAGAGATGTCGGCGTGGTACTAATGAGAAAGCTAGAGACGTCGGCGTGGTACTGATGAGAAGGCTAAAGATGTCGGCGTGGTACTGATGAGAAACCTGGAGGTGATGTCGGAATGGTACTGATGAGAAATCTTGCAGGTAACCGTGATACTGATGCGGAAGCTGCAGACATCGGTGGCACTGATGCAAAATCTTGCAGGTAACCGTGGTACTGATGCGGAGGCTGCAAGTGCCGGCGTGGCACTGGTGGACGGGTATTGCGCTCCCTGCTTCTTTATATACGGGCGTTATGCGAGGTGCGGAGACAGGGGAAGGTGATAGCTGATAGGTGCAATAGTGGGTGGAAATACCAGCAGTATCAGTTGGCCCACCTGACTACTGCTAAATCATCCTTCTGTGCCCGCATGCGCGCGCTTTGTTTCTCAGTAATTGATAGGCGCGCGCCTGCCTGCATACCAGCATGCTGTCGCCGTATCATCATGCGCTAACCACGGCTAATGCATGCATACATGCAGCGGCAGCAACAGCAGTCGCGGGCGCATTTTCTGTCGGATGTATAAATACTTGTGCGCTACAATGCGTCAGCAACATGCCGCGTCAACACGAGCAGCGCATATATATATATATATATATATATATATATATATATATATATATATACATACTGGGTTATCTATATCAAATGGCTGTATAACTTATATGCTTTAAAACTCAAGCCGCGACCCTATCAACGCCAACATATAAAATCTTCGTCCAACATCCAGAAGAAACCCATGATTGAGCGCCTGTAGCACAGATGTGCCGCCTGCGATAAGAGAGACCGGACGATCGTACCGTACACGTATCGCTGGCTTACGTCACTGGCCATCTAGACTTCCGCCTGTTCAGTCGAGGGATTCCTCTGTCGCGATACGGCCACTCAGGGTTAACTCCTGGAACCAATGTGTCTAATCATGCCACGTAGAAATTGTTAGATTAATCGAGACGCAATTAAAGCAGTAAAACGCTACTACCGGGAAATCTGACTAATTGCTGTTAGGCTCACGGAAAGGCTGACGAATGTTTCCTTGTTTGAAGGTAGTGCCAGTTTCATGGAGGCTAAATCGACAGCCCCCATTCCTTCATTTATGTAATCATGTTTCCTTACAGATAAAGGGTATTATGTGTGCTTTGAAATGTGCGAGAAATATAATGTATAACGAATTAACGAGTTCCGTTACGAATCCGACCGTCCGGTGCAACTAAGATGTTACGGAGTCTTAAAGGGACAGTAGCCTCTAGGATTTTACTGCATACAACTGTACTTACTGTATAACAAATCGTTTATAGCCACACGTATTTCTTACCAAATACCTAATTTAATTGTTATAATTAATTACACATCAACGCTACGAAATTTGAACGGCGCCATGACACCCGCGACCGTGCTGCCACCCTGAAAAAGTTGCGTATTTGACAATTTATTTTGCACGTTACAGAGCGAGGGCTAATCACAAAAGTGCAATTATATTTATACCTAAATGCTATTTAACCGAACGATATTCATTTTAGGGCAAATTTATCCATAATACCCATTATAACTGAAACTATATGTCGTTTATAAGATATTACAATCCTTTTGCTTTTAAATGAATAAATAAGAAACACCCTCGGTCTGTATCCCCCTTGGCTGGAAAATGGTTTTACGCAACTTATCAGATCGTGCGCTTTGAGTGGCGCCACCGTCGTTGTAATCATACTGTAGTCGTTAGTTTTAAAACATTAAAAAAAAATATTTCTAACGGTGATTGAACCATGAAACTTTTTATGTAGCGTAATTATAACCTAAATTAACTGAACATAACCCTAGAACCTAGAGTAAACTCTCACTTTAATTACTATATCTTCATATCGTGAAAGTAATATTTAAGATTTTGTAAAAAAAAGAGAAAAAGAATATTAAGTATATTACGAGTCAATATAACAACTGCATGTCTGAGTTCATCACGCGAGTTGGCAGCTCATAAGTAACGTACAGATTGCCTACCACTACGGCCTACCACTACAGCCTCAATATGCATTCCTTATTTATTGATTCAAAATAACAAATCATGGTTGATTTATATAGTTAATTATATTATTGTAGATTTGATTACTTTATTATATAGTTTATTTTAATCATAAATGCTATTGTATCTGTTATATGTATAGTATTTGCCACGTTCCAGTTGTTCCAGTGTAAACAGGGTGACCGCAACAACACGAGAAATAAGGCAACTGAGCTAAGTGCTGAACTATATATAACACGAGGGGCTTCGGAGTGTGAAACACCGCCGAGGGAGGCCCCATGGCTAGCCGTTCTCTTAGTATCAGGCCTGCGATAGCTGTGACGTTGTACGGTATAGTGGTTTATATGCTACACTGTAGGCCATAGAACGTCTCCAATAAAATGTATACTGATTGTGAGCAAACTCAGAACCAATTAACTCAGAATTGCACTCATAGAGTTGTACTCACGAGGGACACTGTGGATTACTTGCTTCTCTTGGACGAAGATATTTTCCTTGGAACGTATTTCCATTTAAATAATCAAGAGCTAATAAATACCTATTATTAGCTATTCTATAGACCATTCTTAATTATTAGTCATGACCTGGGGTCATCGCACGAAAACGAGGCTAAGCTAGGCAATTTTGTAAACAATGGCTGCTCAGGCAGGCACGCACAGAGGGGGTACACGCACGTACACGCAGATACACGCACGTACACGCGGGTAAGCAGTCCCGCGGAAGTGCGCGGCTTAACCGCTTTCGGCGGTCGGGGAACAACGCATCTTTTGCGCAAGGCCAATTAGGCCATCTTGTATCCGGTCTCTCTGGATCTCCCAGCATACGCCTGGGAATATCAGCATCCGCCTGGAACTAACAGCACACGTCTGTAGCTAACAGAATCCGCCTGTAACTAACAGCGTACGTCTGCCGGTCCTAGCATCTCTATAGCGTGCATAGCATGTTGTCCTAGGAGCTCGCCGCTTCCATCTGAAAGTCCTAGCATCTTCTTTCCACAGGTCTCAGTATATTGTCCCTTACGCTACATACAGTCTCGACCTGTACTAAACGACCCTGTGTTGAAGCGTCGCTTTGTTGTAGTGTACTGGAAGGATATTGGGGTTTGGGAGGACGTTGTAGGCGGCCAGACGCACATGAACTTTCCACCAGCTGCCGCCGTGGCTACGGCTGATGGGCGTGTACTGTAATTAACCATTCATCGAATTATTCCAGCGGCGCACTTACGATTTTAACAAAACGAATGCCTCCTAATTCAATGATCATCCTATATGCGAGTTATATATCGAGTCTACTGTTTCATTGGAGATCATTTTGAGTTTATTTTGGCTTTACTGTGTAGCATAGGTGGAGTATAGGAGTATATATAGTAGAAGTATAGGAATGTTATCGTGTACGAGCATGTGAAAACGATGCCAGGGACAAAGCGCGTCGTTTATTTACGAAAATATGTAAACGAATCATTCAACGTAAACTAAACGTTTCTTTCGCGAAATAACGCGCGGAATTTATATATTGAATATGCGGGAATAAGGTTCCATCAAGAGACAACCATCGTCAATACCATATTATCACATATGTTGTATTTACTGATGAATAAAACTCACTAACAAATTAGCGCTCTGAACAGACGCGACCCGACACATGTAAAATTCATGAGATTCAGCGTGCAGTTCAGCACCTTGTGGGCATTGCCGACAGTGCTATATATAGGTTAACAATCATGACTGCGTAGCGAGTTTCACGAGGTTGCCATGTCGCAGCTTGCTCTCACGCGCCACATCTGATGGTTATAGTTCTTCAAGCTAACAAATCATATCATTTAGAAAATATTTTTTGTATTATAATCTCCGACTGTGGTCTAGTCATATTGCGCGGAGTGGATCTCAGGGGCGTGTACAGGATTTGTACCAGGGGGGGGGGTCTAACCGTAACCCAAACTTGTGAGCACCCGAAGGGGCGGTCTGGAGGGCCCTCCGCACGAAATTTTGAAAAATAACCCCGCTTAGAATGCGTTCTGCGGCGTAAGCAGTGGGGGGTCCGGAACCCCTGGACCCCCCCCCCTTGCTACACGACCCCTGGACTACTGCCCGGAGCTATCTGCGCACAGCGAGCGTAGTGAAGTTGCTTAGCTTGCGCATGCGCACTATAGCCGCAATCTGTCCTCCGACAATGGCGCATTACCGCTCGTCCGGCGTATACACGGTTACTTGTAAATCACAATTATAGAAAGCGATTTCTTGTGATCAATGATGCCTTACTCGGTAAATGACACCACTTTCGAAATATAATAGATAACTACAATTAAACTATTCGTTCCGCGTAATTGTCAGCCAGCCTCAAGCTAATAAGTGTGGCAATATTCGTTCTAATAGCGCAAAGTCGACAATTTGCGTGCTCAGCGCGCGAAAAAACCGACCTAACACTGGGTGAACTAACCATTCTAAGCAACAATGCCCAAAGAGGCGTTGTTATACTCGTTCAGAGATAGTCATTTTCTTTTCCGTCGTACAGACGGTGTCCATTACTCGCATTAGGGAATATGTATATAGGGATATTACGGGCATCGAGTATGGGGGTACTTCTCGCGCGATCATTGGACCTTTGCAATCGCACTCGAATTTATGTTTACTTTGTTTCCCGGAGATTAGCAATTTACTAGTCAAACATAATTTACAGACGTAGAATTTACAGATACTCTAGTGAGCCTTAACGCGCGCGACTATTGGCAGGATACTGCGGATGCCTGATTCAACGCCTCCGCCGCTTCTACCACGTCCGAATCGTTTTCATGATGAGTGCGCCATGACACTCAACCGACGTGGCGCGCGCCCCTTAATGAGCGTCCAACACCGGCTCCATCATGCCGTCTTTCCATTGATGTAAACGTAAACGCCATATGCTGGCAAGAAGAAAGAATAGGAAGGAAGAGTGAGAGCGAGATAGACGGGTAAGGAGAGAGAAGATCGAGATCGGAGAAGGAGAGCAGAGATAAATAAATAATAGAAATCCAGAGTAAACAAAGATATCAAGTAAAA
>NW_014577390.1:210917-217588 GCF_000485595.1 Priapulus caudatus
AAAATAACGGGAGATACAGCGCGACGTGCACGCGGGGTACACGCACGTACACGCAGTACAGCAGCGAGAAGGAAAAGGACCCGCACGTACACAGCAGATACACGCACGTACAACGCGGGTAACAGCACGATACACCGCGGCGAAAAAAATAAATCACGCAACGTGCACCGCAACGTACATCGGGACGCGCCCGTACACGGCGGGTAACAGCACACGTAACACGCGGTACACGCACTGTAGACCGCAGTACACGCACGTACACCAGGTACACGCCACGTGCACGCCAGTATACGCAAGTACCACGCACGTTGCACGCGTTACACGCGAGGTACACACACGTAACACAGCGGATACAACGCACGTACACGGGTACACGCACAGTACACGCGAGGTACACGCCACGTACACGCAGTACATCGCACGTACACGCGGGTACACCGCGGTAGCACCGGAGATACACGCGGGTACACGCACGTACACGCGGGTACACCACCGTACACCGGTACACGCAGGTACACGCACGTACACGCTGTATACGCATAATAGGCTGTATAACTTATATGCTTTAATAACTTATATAAACTAACTGGTATTGCCTTGAGGCGAGATGCTAGGCTGCCTTGAGGGAATGTGCTGGGCATGAGCCCTCCCAGTGTTCCAGACGAATATTCTGCACGCATATCATTACCGAGTAACCATCAGCAACATTTAATATAAAAGAAATAAGAACATGCCATTTTTTTGCTGCTTGCGGGAGAGCAAGAGGTGGTCGTAGAGATATGCGCTCTACTCTCTCATCTTCCCACGCTCTCGCTTTCTTACTTTATTTCTCCCCATCCCCCCTGTCTCTTTCTCTCTCTCCTCCCCTCTCTCTCTTCTCCCTCTTGACACCACATTAACTATACCTGACGTCGCCTATATTGTCCACGCTGCACCCTTCATGCAACGTTAACGTAATTGGTGGGGTGGGGGCATGTTCTGTAAATGATTGCTATGTTTCAGCATGGAGGTACCATTAAGGATCCACTAATTGGTACCCTCGTGTGTATGCTGTTATTTCACTGTAGTGTCTACATAGCCACCAAACGCTAGCGAATCGAGTAGTCTCTCCCCCATTCTCGCTCTCTCTCTCTCACCCCTCCCCCTCTCTCTCTCCATTTTCTATCTCTCGCGCGCGCTCTCCCCAACTCTTTCTCTCTCGCTCTCGCTTTTCCTCTCTCCCGCTCTCTCGCTCGCCCTCTCTATGCATCGCTCCCACTCTTTCTCTCTCTATGTCTCTCTTAATCACTCTTGTCTAGCCTCTGTCCCCTATATCTATCTCGATGACTCTCATATATATCTGCTGTATATGCTGGCCACCTAAATACTATAGCCATAATTTACTAAATTTAGGTTGTTTTTTTTTTTTAATTAAGTAATAATAAATTTCATCAATAGTTTGCACGACACTATACTTCAAATGTTATGACATTTTATTGTTATGATAACTATTTATGACGTTTCCAACAGCCGGTTAGACCGTTAGTAGTTACTGATATTTTATTAGTGCAACGTGATAGAGCGACTAGTGGCATGGATTCACGGCAATGCATGCTTCCATGTGAGGAAACATTCGCCCCGAATGTCAACCTGTCGTGCTGATAGTTTTGCTGTATTATGAGAGCGGATTGAATGACAGCCGATGCCACGCGCCGCCAAATAACAAACGCGATTGTAAATTTCTAACAATAGAGCATTGCCTTACTAACGTGGTTTTTCCATGTCGACATCTTCTTGCCTGAGCTCACAGCATCTCTTTGAAGCTAACAGCACAGGAGCTAATAACATCTCTCTCGATCTCCCAGCATACGCCTGGGATTATCAGCATCCGCCTGGAACTAACAGCACACGTCTGTAGCTAACAGAATCCGCCTGTAACTAACAGCGTACGTCTACATGTTGTCCTAGGAGCTCGCCGCTTCCATCTGAAAGTCCTAGCATCTTCTTTCCACAGTTCTCAGTATATTGTCCCTTACGCTACATACAGTCTCGACCTGTACTAAACGACCCTGTGTTGAAGCGTCGCTTTGTTGTAGTGTACTGGAAGGATATTGGGGTTTGGGAGGACGTTGTAGGCGGCCAGACGCACATGAACTTTCCACCAGCTGCCGCCGTGGCAACGGCTGATGGGTGTGTACTGTAATTAACCATTCATCGAATTATTCCAGCAGCGCACTTACGATTTTAACGAAACGAACGCCTCCTAATTCAATGATCATCCTATATGCGAGTTAAATATCGAGTTTACTGTTTCATTGAAGATCATTTTGAGTTTATTTTGGCTTTACTGTGCAGCATAGGTGGAGTATAAGAGTATATATAGTAGAAGTATAGGAATGTTATCGTGTACGAGCATGTGAAAACGATTCCAGGGACAAAGCGCGTCGTTTATTTACGAAAATATGTAAACGAATTATTCAACGTAAACTAAACGTTTCTTTCGCGAAATAACGCGCGGAATTTATATATGGAATATGCGGGAATAAGGTTCCATCAAGAGACAACCATCGTCAATACCATATTCTCACATATGTTGTATTTACTGATGAATAAAACTCACTAACAAATTAGCGCTCTCAACAGACGCGACCCGACACATGTAAAATTAATGAGATTCAGCGTGTAGTTCAGCACCTTGTGGGCATCGCCGACAGTGCTATATACAACCATGACTGCGTAGCGAGTTTCACGAGGTTGCTATGTCGCAGCTTGCTCTCAAGCGCCACATCTGATGGTTCTAGTTCTTCATGATCAAGCTAACAAATCATATCATTTAGAAGATATTTTACATGTATTTTTTGTATTATAATCTCCGACTGTGGTCTAGTCATATTGCGCGGAGTGGATCTACTGCGGAGTATTGGCTGGCCACAGCGAGCGGAGTGAAGTTGCTTAGCTGCGCATGCGCACATAGCCGCAATCTTGTCTCCGACAATGGCGCATTACGCGGTCCGGCGTATACAGGGTTACTTGTAAATATCAATTATAGAAGGCGATTTCTTTGTGATCAATGATGCGTCTTACTCGGTAAGTGAGCACCCTTTCACATATAATAGATAACACAATTAAACTATTCGTTCGGCGTAATTGTCAGCCAGCTCAAGCTAATAATTGGTGTAATATTTCGTTCTATAGCCGTTCTATAGCCGGACAATGTTTAGCAAGGAAGTGCCGCAAAGCAGGGCCATAGCCAGAGGTAAATTTTGTAGGAGGCAAATGTTGTAAGTTAAAGAACAAGGAGTGAAGCAAGCCAATAGGGCGTGGGGTATGGGGCCCGCTTAATTTTTTTGAGAAATTTTGTAGGAGGCATTTGCCTCCTATTGCCTAATGGTAGCTACGACCCTGCCGCAAAGTCGACAATTTGGCGTGCACCCGTGAAAAACGCGACTACATTGGGTGAACTTAACCATTCTAGCAACAATTCCCAAAGAGGGCGTCGTTATTTCGTATATATAGTATATATAGTATATATAGTTATCGGATATGATATAGGGGATATTAGGGCATCGGGCATGGGGGTACTTCGCGCGATCATTGGACCTTTGCAATCGGCACTCGAAATTTATTGTCTTATTGTTGTTCCCGGAGATTGCAATTTACTAGTCAAACATTTACAGAGTAGATTTACGAGTATACCTCTAGTCAGCTGTAACGCGCGCGATATTGGCAATGGTATATGCGGGTGCCTGGATTTCAACGCCTCGCCGTTTCTACACGTGCCGAATCGTTTTTCATGATGAGTCGCCATGACACTCACGACGTGGCGCGGGCGTTTAATGACGTCACACCGGTCTCCCATCAGCTCGCTTTCCATTGAATGTAAACGTAAACGCCATTGCTGCAAGAGAAAGAAAGAGGAAGGGAGAGTGAGAGCTAGAGAGACGGGAGGGAGAGGGAGAGTGAGATAAGAAAGGGAAAGAGAGAGTGGGAGAAAGGTAGAGAGAGGGGGAGAATGAGAGCGAGAAGAGAGAGAAAGGGACAAAGCACTGGAAAAAGAGGAGGAGAAGTGAAGCGAGCGATGAAGGAATACAGAGAGGCTAGCTGTCATTAGATACGAAAAAGACTCTCGTAGCAAAACCACAAGCGTAGGCTGGCTAAGTGAGTCGAGAATTACGGCCATACCTGAGCAGGTAGCATACATGTAGTGGGATATGGGACAGCATATATTGTATAAATACAGACGCTAGACACTTTCATCTAGTTGAAAAATCTATATTTTACCTATAAGCTGAACACACATACTGACACTATATATGTCCATCTAATTAGTAAGCAGTTACCTGCAAGCACACATGCCGACACTAGACTGAACATTCCGAACCAACCCAAGGGATCTAGGAGTAGAGATGCCAGGAGCGCCCCTATTGGTGTGGTTATTGCCTGCCAGAGAGAAAGAGAAAACGAAGAGATTAAGTGAAACCAGTCTAATCTACTACGAATTATAGATAATGTAGTGCTACATCGATGACGTGCCCCGCGTGATGGCGCCACCCTCCCATTCATTCTTACCGTACATGACCATCTAGTATATTATTTTCTGTGATACTCACGTTTGCGCTGAAAACCAATCCGAAGTTGATGGCGAAATATTTTTGGCCGAAGCAGCGACTGACCGCTGTCGGTATGAGGATGAATAGTCCCGAAAACACCAGGTAGATGGCGCTAATCCACACGGCGTACATAGTGGCGCCCCCGTGCGGCGTGGCAATGAGTGTCATGACGAGGGCAAACAGACCCGCGTTCAGGCAGATCATGCACGTCTGTGTGAACAAATACATACCACGTCAGGGAAATAAACACGGACTATATAAGTGGAGCAAACACAGTCTTCATTTATATAAGTGTCGAGGGTTGACACCTTGTATTTTAACGATGATGTCGACGTCGTATGCATTGTAGCATAGTTGCATGGTTGCATGATACTAAATAATTAATGAAATATGTAAATCTTTATTAATGAAAATTAATAATGAATTAATTCCGATCCGCCTGGAGCGCGGCAGGAAAACGCATCTAAGGGGGTCTAATTTATAAAAAATTCTGGGCGGAAGGCCCCCCAGACCCCCTTCGGGTGCCCAAGTTTGGGTTACGGTTAAGCCCCCCCCTGGTAGGGACAATCCTGTACATCGCCCTGAGATACACTCGCGCAATATGATAGACCAGTCGGAGTTATAATACAAAAATCATGTAAAATATTTTCTAAATTATATGATTTGTTAGGCTTGAAGAACTATAGATCAGATGTGGAGCGTGAGAGCAGCTGCGACATTGGCAACTCTCTGTGAAACATCACTATGGCGAGTCATGCGTTGTTAACGTGCTATAACTATAGGATGTTCAGCAACTGCCGTCATAGGTGCTGAACTGCAGCGCTGAATCTGCAGTGATTATATACATGTGTCAGGGTCGCGTCTGTTCAAAGCGCTAATTTGTTCAGTGATTTATAGTTCATCAGTAAATCAACAGTATGTGATAAATAATGGTATTAGACAGATGGTTGTCTACTTGATGGAACGTTATTCCCGCATATCCAATATATAAATTCCCGGTTTTTGCGAAAAGAACGTTTAGTTTACGTTGAATGATTCGTTTACAGATATTTTCGTAAATAACGACGCGCTTGTCTGGAATCGTTTTCACATGCTTCGACACGATAAATTCCTATACTCTAACTATATAAACTCCATGTGGCAGAGTAAAGGCAAAAATAATCAAAATGATCTCGAAGAAACAGTAAACTCGATATATAACTCGATAAGGATGATCATTGAAATTAGGAGGCATTCGTTTCGTTAAAATGAAGTGCGCGCTCGAATAATTCGATAGAATGGTTAGATTACAGTACATAGCACATCAGCCGTACCACGGCAGGCAGCTGGTGAGAAAAGTTTAGTTGTAGCGTAGGTGCCGACATACCGACGTCTCCGGCCAGAAACCCAATGATCTTACAGTACACTACAAAAAGGACGCTTCAACACAGGGTCGTTTAGCTACAGGGGAGACTCAGGTATGTACGTAAGGGCATATATGAAGCCTGAGTGGGAAGAGATGCTAGGAGGATTTCCGACGAAGCGGCGAGCTCCTAGACAACCGATACTTTTGCAAGCAGACTATAGAGATGCTAGGACGGCAGACGTAGGAGTAAGTTAATATAGCAGGGCGGATTCTGTAAGCTACAGACGTGTGCTGTTAGTTGCCAGGCGGATGCTGATAATTCCAGCGTATGCTGGAGATTCGAGCGAGATGTTATTAGCGTCGCTGTGGCTGTTAGCTTTCAAGAGATGACTGTGAGTCTGAGGCAAGAAGATGTGAAATGGAAAACCACGTTAGTAAGGCTCATAGGTCTATGTCTCCAGGGTATGAGCGAAACGTACCTGTAGGTTCCGGTATCCAGAACGTACCTGGTCACTAGTTGATATGGTTTAGGGTTAGGATTCAGGGTGGGTTCGGAGTTAGGGTTCTGATTTAGGTTAGGGAGTAGTGTAGGCGTACTACTGCGTTAGTGGGGCGTAGGCGAGGTAGAGTACGGCTATTAAAGATTAGTAACCATTAGTAAGTTTCGGTATACCCGGAGTACCTAGGGTACGTTCGTGCAGTACGCACGGGGGAATAGACTCTCAGCGGTTAGTAAG
>NW_014577390.1:217598-227830 GCF_000485595.1 Priapulus caudatus
CGAGCAGGGGGGGTCCGGAACCCCTGGACCCCCCCCCCCTGTACACGCCCCTGGATCTACTGCGGAGTATTGGCTGGCCACAGCGAGCGGAGTGAAGTTGCTTAGCTGCGCATGCGCACATAGCCGCAATCTTGTCTCCGACAATGGCGCATTACGCGGTCCGGCGTATACAGGGTTACTTGTAAATATCAATTATAGAAAGCGATTTCTTTGTGATCAATGATGCGTCTTACTCGGTAAGTGAGCACCCTTTCAAATATAATAGATAACACAATTAAACTATTCGTTCGGCGTAATTGTCAGCCAGCTCAAGCTAATAATTGTTGCAATATTTCGTTCTATAGCCGCAAAGTCGACAATTTGGCGTGCACCCGTGAAAAACGCGACTACACTGGGTGAACTTAACCATTCTAGCAACAATGCCCAAAGAGGGCGTTGTTATTTCGTTCAGAGGGATAGGTCATTTCCTTTTTCGTGTACAGAGGTGGTCCCATTATCCAGCATTAGGGGATATGATATAGGGGATATTAGGGCATCGAGTATGGGGGTACTTCGCGCGATCATTGGACCTTTGCAATCGGCACTCGAAATTTATTGTCTTATTGTTGTTCCCGGAGATTGCAATTTACTAGTCAAACATAATTTTACAGAGTAGATTTACGAGTATATCTCTAGTGAGCTGTAACGCGCGCGATATTGGCAATGGTATATGCGGGTGCCTGGATTTCAACGCCTCGCCGTTTCTACACGTGCCGAATCGTTTTTCATGATGAGTCGCCATGACACTCACGACGTGGCGCGGGCGTTTAATGACGTCACACCGGTCTCCCATCAGCTCGCTTTCCATTGAATGTAAACGTAAACGCTATTGCTGCAAGAGAAAGAAAGGGGAAGGGAGAGTGAGAGCTAGAGAGACGGGAAGGAGAGGGAGAGTGAGATAGGAAAGGGAAAGAGAGAGTGGGAGAAAGGTAGAAAGAGGGGGAGAATGAGAGCGAGAGGAGAGAGAGAGAGGGACAAAGCACTGGAAAAAGAGGAGGAGAAGTGAAGCAAGCGATGAAGGAATACAGGGAGGCTAGCTGTCATTAGATACGAAAAAGACTCTCGTAGCAAAACCACAAGCGTAGGCTGGCTAAGTGAGTGGAAAATTACGGCCATACCTGAGCAGGTAGCATACATGATATGGGACAGCATATATATATATATATATATATGTATAAATACAGACGCTAGACACTTTCATCTAGCTGAAAAATCTATATTTTACCTATAATCTGAACACACATACTGACACTATATATGTCCATCTAATTAGTAAGCAGTTACCTGCAAGCACAAATGACGACACTAGACTGAACATTCCGAACCAACCCAAGGGATCTAGGAGTAGAGACGCCAGGAGCGCCCCTATTGGTGTGGTTATTGCCTGCCAGAGAGAAAGAGAGAACGAAGAGATTAAATGAAACCAGTCTAATCTACTACGAATTATAGATAATGTTGTGCTACATCGATGACGTGCCCCGCGTGATGGCGCCACCCTACCATTCATTCTTACCGTATATGACCATCTAGTATATTTTTTTCTGTGATACTCACGTTTGCGCTGCAAACCAATCCGAAGGTGATGGCGAAATATTTTTGGCCGAAGCAGCGACTGACCGCTGTCGGTATGAGGATGAATAGTCCCGAAGACACCAAGTAGATGGCGCTAATCCACACGGCGTACATAGTGGCGCCCCCGTGCGGCGTGGCAATGAGTGTCATGAAGAGGGCAAACAGACCCGCGTTCAGGCAGAGCATGCACGTCTGTGTGAACAAATACATACCACGTCAGGGAAATAAACACGGACTATATAAGTGGAGCAAACACAGTCTTCATTTATATAAGTGTCGAGGGTGGACACATTGTATTTTAACGATCATGGGACGTCGTATGCATTGTAGCATAGTTGCATGGTTGCATGATACTAAATAATTAATGAAATATCTGAATCTTTATTAATGAAAATTAATAATGAATTAATAAGAATTACTTAATAGAATTAATATTAATAATAATAATAATAATAATATTGTATTCTCAATCACCAAAGCAATATTGTGTAAAATGTCGGGGTTACCTTGAACGTTGATTTATCAATGACGATTCCCCACATTATCCTCCCCAGCGAGTTCCCAATAGATGCCAACGAACCCACCAGTGCGAGAAACTTGTCATCGTAGATGAACGTCTGCCCATATACCTGTAAAATATAACAAACACAAATATATAAAACTAGCTCTCGAGTTAGTTGTATCTATTCTATCTGTTTTTTATCACCTGTTATAACACGTGGTTATTCCTATACACCGTATACCAACGAACCAGATAACGCATCGCTGGATATTTGCTCCCATTTCTCGACACGGGTACATACTTTTAAGCAATTTCAAATGAGGTCCTGCCCGCCGTCAACAGCATTATAATATATTATAGTTGTAATAACGTTTTTGCTGAGACAGGTGCACCCCACCATGCTTACAATGGCGGCATGGCGTCTGCACGAGCGTGGAGTCTGTGCAAATTCCTCGTCGTGCCCCCGCTGAACTATACATAATCTTATTTATATAATATAGGGGTTACATATAGATCAGTGATGTCACCAGGTGTTGTAATATATCAATCCATTCCCTAATCCATCCATCCAACCATGCATGCTTGTATACATCTATCCATCCATCCATCCATCCATCCATCCATCCATCCATCCATCCATCCATAATCAGGCCGGAAGTCGGGCGTGACGAAGAAGGGATTGGACAGACCCGGCTGGATCCTGCTGTAAAGCTTTCCCGGGCTTGGCGCGTTCGCTTGGCCTCCTCTTCGGGCCAGACGAGACCAGACGGAGGCCCTTGCCAGTGCAAAAGGACAGGCGCTTGAAGGATGGCAACGCCTCCGCCCGAATAGGTGCAGACGCCACAACTGCCCCACGAGACCCCTCGGCCAACCGCCCGCCGGCCCTCCGTAAAACTGCGATGGCAGCGAGTTGCAGAGTTCTTCTTCGCACGTTTTTCTGGCGACAGAGCACATCAGGGCCCACCCCCCTCGACGCAGGGTTAGAAGAGCGAGCCGAAAAAAGTTTTTGCCCCTGATAAACCAGCACGCTGGGACATGTAATATATATGCAAAAAACTGCTAGTACGTCGACCTCCAAAAAACAACGATTTCAAAACATATCATCCCAATACAGCCTAATCTCGCACTTTGTTTCTATTTGAAGACAGTGTTGACTTTTGAAAACAGTAAAATGTCTTTGATTCCTAACCGCGCGACAACCGAGTCTGTGTTGCACGAGCGGCGAAATACACGAGAATCTGCTACTTGACGAATTTCGGCGCACGACGCGACCACCACGCAGACGCGCTGAACGCCACGATATTTCCTCTAACTATCACGTCGATAATCTAATGCAACATAGAAAATCACATTGGTTTAGCGTCAAGAATGATACGAAGCATGTGGGACGAGTGCAGGGCTAGACTGCTTTACCGGACTCACTCCTCAGCCACATCGATTGGGCTATACTGAAGCTGAGTTACGCTAGCGTGTGAACTGTGCACCGGCGGCAGTCTAGGTCAATCCGAGCCAAGCGGAAGCGTTTTTTTTTTTTAACTGTTGAATGGGGTCCGTAGATGACTCGTTGGCCCATCCTATGGGTCGCGAATAACTTTTCCAAATTAATTGTCAGGGCATACCAGCGGAAACGGAAAAATTATTTTTTACACGAAAGGAGGACGCGCGCTCGAGCCAACACGCACACAACAAACGACGACATTTGGATTTATTCTGCCGCCGTACGTGGGCAAAGGTCGAAAGGCTTCTGGCATCGCCACAACTCTCTCCCAAATGACCGATTATCGCGGCCTTTCTGTAGTAGCCAGAGGGCCTCGGGTAGATGTTTCTAAATAGAGGGCAGCGAATAAGTCATTGTGTCCGCGCGCCGAGACGGCGTTGGCGCCTTCGGCACGGATATCCGGACTGCAGATTCGTCCAGATGAGACGGGACTACTAGAGAGCGGTGCCGAAAGGAGGTGCTTTTCCGAAGTGCTGCGGCGGATCTTGCGCGCAGTTCCCGCGCAAAGGCGCAGCGCATACCGCGGAAAATTCCCTACACATGTATGCAGTGCGCTGGCAGCTATGGATCCGTGCCTCGAATGCATATGCCGCGCACAGAATGCGCACCCCCATAGGCTTGCAGCAGAACAGTCCGGCAATTTTAGTGGGGGACACAGAGGGCAGACATTTGGAACGTGGAACAGTGTTCACTTGTTATAAAAACTGTATAACGCGAGTATATGTGTTCGTACCGAGCTGTGTCACGCGACAATCAGCAGAAAGACTGTAGAAATTCTGACTTGCGAACCTTGGCCCAGTATGGCAAAGTGGGCTGTCAGAATCAGGAAAGATGGCACGTACCGGCGCGTGCTTCGTGACCTCATTGTGGTGTCGCCCACAATGCTGGACCGTTTTTGCACACGTTCCAAATGGCGAGCTGCGTACAGGAGTTGCAAAGGCAGTGCGCCGCCTGCCCTGCCGCCCTATAGGCCCCATAGACTGGCACTCGCTCCCACCTCTCGGACTTAGCTTAGTCACTCGATGGCTTCGAGGTGGGAGCGATGTCGCTAGTCTATATAGCCTTTGCACGCTCGGCAACCTTTCTTCGAAGAGAGTAGGCCTATACTAGAAACATTAAGATTGTAGTAAACTATAGATTTCGTATTTTTTGTTGAGCATATATTTTTATTGAAGACGCTTCAAGTGCGCTGTGTCTAGTATAGGGGTAGGGTTCTAACCCTGCAAAGAGGCGTTTCTTGAGCTAGCTAGTAGTAGTAGTACTATATAGTAGCTAGTATTACTAGTACTGTAATGTAAGTAATACTATTAGCTATTACTATTAGCTCCTGCCGTCCTGGTAGTAACTATACCTATAGTATAGTAGTTGCTGGTAACCTAGTAGTACTACTACTAGTAGTACGTACTTAATTAGCTGAGTAATTATGTGTAAGCATGTACTTGTAGTAGTAGACTATCTCGTAGGTGTGGAATGTACCAAAAGCCCCCCTCTAAGTATAGCGGCCGGAGAACACGCGAACTGTAAACCAACATAATGCACGGCTTAGCGCAATGAACGTGAAGGAAGCCAAGATGGCCTACGGATAATAAAGCAACGTCACGATTCCAGCTAGAACTCGTACGGGGCCAAGTATCTTTGGTCTAGGACTAAGTATAGTTAGTGAGCGTGGTCAAACTCTCCATCCGGGCGGGGCGACGTCTAAGCCTATTCGGCCGTTCTTCTGTCGAAAATTCTCTGGAGAAAATCCTCGAAGAGGAGCGCTCGTCGCGCCCATCTATGGGACCGCGATATGTTACGAGAATAAGCTTCAGTTATTAAATAAAATAATTAAATAAATTGCGAAAATGCGCTTTGGCTAGAGGAAAAACCTAACGGCGCCAACGACAGCAATTTTGTTAGCATTACGAGCATTTTGCCATTTATTCTCGGCCGCCTACGTGCATAGTCGAAAGGGCTTCCTGCAGAGCGCCAGCAAACTCCTGCATTGACGCGTGGCGATACCGGCGCGATCTGACAGAACCGTGAAATTGTTCTAATACGAGAGCAGCGAATGTCGATCAGGGGCGGCGGCCGCGAGGCGCGGCGCTGTTCGCTGCTTCGCGCGAGTATCCGGCTGCAGATCGTCTAGTAGCTTCATCTGTAAGACTTTGAAGGCAGCTGATGTCTGTGTTTGCACTATGGATTACAGTTGCATCAAGCTACTACAACTCTTTCTCGCTCCGAACTCGCTATTGCAGTGGTTTCCTGACAGCAGGGTCTGGCTAGCGGGCGTGGGTTTGTCGGCTCGGCTTCGGAAGCGGGAGCCTTCGTGTTCAACGCCAGCGCTACACACGGCCTCATCAACGCGTGGACTTCAAGCCCCGATCAAGCGACGTCCAACGCGCGTGATGTGAGTGTTAAAAAAAAATTCGGCGGCCACGACCGCGGTAAATTACCTTCTCCTCTCTCACCTTGGCTAAAGCGTCAGACAGCGTTGGAAGCGCCGGAGATGAGGTGGACGCGGGCAAATTTAGGCGAGGCGTAGGTAATGCAGTGTGAAAGTTGTTATCGCGTATATAGGGAAGAGCATGATATTTACCAATATTATTTATGGTTAGGGTTAGGGTTAGGGTTAGGGCTTGACACAGGAATTATTACTGTATATGACAAGCATATTTCACTTTGCCAAGCGAATATAACTAGACAAGTGCGGTGTAGTTTGAACCGTCATTATTATATTCGGTATATAAATACACTGTATACATTACGATACACACACGCACGCTACAAGCACGCAACGACGCACAACGCACAGCGCATACACGAACGCGGTCTTACCAGACGGCACACGCACGACGCACATCACGCACGGCACACACACAACGCACGTACACACACGAGCACGTGACAGACACGCGCACGCACGCACACGCGCACTGCGCACGCAGCGACAGAGCCGTCAACCCACACACACCCCCCACACAGCGGACGACGACACACACAAACAGACTACACCACGACACGCGCGGAACACACAGCACACGAGAACGTGCACGGTACACACACAGTACACCACCATGCACGACGCGCACCGACACGACACACACGACACACAACGACACAAGCAAGTTACAATCACCACAGCAATACACACACACGCTCAGCGTGCCCGCAGCGACGCAGACGCACCACGGCAACACACAGCTACACACACACACACACACGACGAGGTGGGGACGCGGGGCCAAGCGGCTACCACTGCGCGACGCGCGCTACACGACACACACGTAGCACACAGTCTCGAGGTGCACAGTACCACCACACGTCACGCACGCGGACAGGGCACGCCGCATCACGCGTCCGTTGCGTGCGGCGTGTGTGTGTGTGTGTGTGTAGATGTGTGTGTTGTGTGTTGTGTGGTGTTGTGTGTTGTTGTGTGTGTGTGTGTGGTGTGTGTGTGTGTGTACTGGTATATGTATATGTACGCTATTGTATGAACATGAACGGCATAGAGCCACAGTGCGGACATAGTGGCATGCAAACGCATTGAGCGTGGCGTGAGAAATCAGCCGAAGAACTAGGATTTAGGACAACTAAAATAGCAGCGAACTATACTATATATTCTAGTATAAATTTATATTTCTTTATATCTTGGTTTATTTTGTTTACCTACCGATATATTTATTCTCATCTATTTCTTATGGATTTAAGTATGGAATAATACAGATTATCGTTGACAGCTTTGGGCAGTCGGAATGGTGCATAATATGCTTGCGTGTCACGTCACACGTCGACATGCAAGTACTTCTCAGCCAGAAGCAACTTACTGGAACAGAGTTCCAAGCATTTCTTCCTTGTGTTCGGTGGTATATACGCTGTTCCATCCAACTCATTGGCTGCTGCCTGCTGTTGCAGCGCGCCACCTACCGTCGCCTTTGAGTGCGTTACAAGTCATGAGTGCACTAAAATAATTATTAAATGATCTTATTGTCAGTATTAATGAGTTTTATAACTAAGACTAGCGCTAATTCAGAAGCTATATTTTGTTAATCATAAGCGCTCGGCGGGTTGTCTAGTCTATGTGCATAGAGCTCAGATGGATATAAAGTAGGAGTGGTGCTCTTTCGTTCGCTCGATTATCAAATCAAAATTATCTATTCATTAATGGCCAAATATCCATTATCGATAGCATTTACTCGAGTCGTATATGCGACAAGCACTCGTCGCATATATGGGCTAGCGCCACATGTGGACGGCGTGATTGAAAGGAAGCTGCTGGTATTGGAGCGCTGAAGGGGGGAGGAGTAGGAGGTGGAGGGGGAGCATTACTAATACACTAACGCGTGGTCTGCTGTTATATGCGTTTATTATGCAAACGAAAGAAATGAGGCGAGAAAGAGGTATGAGGAGAAGAGAACCCTGGTAGAGTAATGGAGAGCAAAAGAAACCATTAGTAGCGAAGCGTCCTCAGGGGTATAGATGTTCGCACCGCTGGCCGTACTAAGAACTGCTCCTTCTTCTGGCACTCTATGCGATCACTCATTGGCTCGCGTGACCAAGGCAAGCTTTTCTTATCGCCAATCCTTACAATGGTATGTGGCAGCACCGCGCATTGGTGGGCTTCTTTGAATACAGAGGCCAGTTTTTTCGTTTTTAATGCACTATCGCTGCCACGTGTTATTCCACAAGCCTTCATTCCCTAGCACAGGTAATATGTCGATGTTAGCGCTCTAGCAAAGTCTTGGTTCGGATTTTTAGCCGGAGGTTTGTTGTGAAGACCCCATACTTCAGACGGGAAACATCGAAGCAGTCTCCTCTCCACTTCGCTTCATCTCACACCTCTCCTTGCGTACCACCCGCCCGCCGGCCTGGATTGACCTCGCTACAATTCCTGATCTTCCTTCGCGTCCGCCCTCCTAGCAGCGAACTCGTGTTAATCAGCCAGCCAGCATAATATGGCTTGTGGGTACGGAGCTGACGGACAGCAGCTGCGGCCTGCCTATCTATCACGTCACACTAACGATACTGTGCTTTCTGAGTATGTTGACGCATGCACGGCATAGGCAAAACAAGCGGGTCCAGCACTGATCTTTTAGAATAACAGACAAGAGCTTAATATAGCTAGGCTTCTTTTATTAATATCTAATTATTCATTAGCATCATTTGTAGCAACGATATCACGGCGTACGCGCTACGAATTTACGCGTTACGCGTTACGCGCAAAAGTATTACTGCGCGCAACAGAGAGGTGATGTCACCGGATGCACCGGCGGCCATGCTTTGTACACCCGTCGCTGCTAGCGTGCTGGTGTTGTGCTGTGCGTTCAGTCGCGTGGCGAGCGTGGGCGTCGTGCCATTGTGCGTCGTGGCATTGCAAAATGCGCTCGTTGTGCAGGGCTTGGGTTGTAAGTACGTATAACGTAGCTAAAAGTGGCCGTTCTCGGAACAGCAACTGTTATGTGATGAAATTAAGCCTAGCTAATTAGAGAAGGCTATAGTAAGTAACTAGTGCTATAATTTAGGATAGCAGTAAGCGATGGGAGGAGGAGGAGGAGTAAGAAGGTGTGATAGAGAAGGAGAGGGTTCATGATGAGGAGCGGAGTAGTTAAAGATGAGGAGTGTAGGAGGGTGGGGTGAGGAAAATTACGGTCGAAGAAGGATGGAAGGGGAGGGGAAGGAGGGATGAAAAGGAGAGGGCTGTGGATGGATGGATGGATAAAAGGATTGGAATGGATTCGGATGGATGGATGGATGGATGGATGATGGATGGATGGATGGATGGTATGGATGGGTGGATGGATGGATGGATGGAATGGATGGATGGATGGATGGATGGTATGGATGGTGATGATGAATGGAATGCATGGATGGTATGATTGGATATGGATGGATGGAATGGATGGATGGATATGGATGATGGATGGATGGTGGTTGATGGATGGATGGTGGATGGATGGAGATGGATGGATGGATGGATGGATGGATGGATGGATGGATGGATGGATGGATGGATGAGATGGATGGTGTCATGGATGAGTGGATGGATGATGGATGATGGAATGGACTGGTATGGATGGATGGATGGATGGATGGATGGATGGATGGATGGATGGATGGATGGATGGATGGATGAATGGATGGATGGATGGATGGAATGATGGAATGGATGGATGGATGGATGGATGAATTGGGATCGGTAAGGTGGATGGATGATGGATGGATGGATGGATGGAATGATCGGATGTTGTATGGAGTGGATGGGATGGATGGATGGATGGATGTGGATGGATGGTATGGTGGATGAATGGATGGAGTGGATGGTGGTTGATGGATGATGGATGGATTGGATGGATGGATGGATGGATGGATGGATGGATGGATGGAATGGATGGATGGATGGATGGATGGATGGATGGATGGATGGGATGAAAGTTGATGATTGATGGATGGTGATGGATGGATGGATGGATGGCATGGATGGATGGATGGATGGATGGATGGATGGATGGATGGATGGATGGATGGATGGCATGGATGGATGGATGGATGGCAGATGGATGGATGGAATTTGATGATGGATGGACTGGTGATGGATGGATTGGATGGATGGATGGATGGATGGATGGATGGATGGATGGATGG
>NW_014577390.1:227855-237667 GCF_000485595.1 Priapulus caudatus
ACCACACAACACACCACGCACGCACCACCACACACACCACATACGCCACACACACACGACGCACGTACACACACGCGCACACACGCACACGCACACGCGCAAGCGCACGCACACGCGCACGCACACACACACACACACACACACACACGTACACACACACACACACACACACACACACACACACACACAACACAACACACACAAACACACACACACACACACACACACGCGCGCACGTACACACACGCACACACACGCACGCGCACGCCACACACACACACGTTACACGACACACACACACACACGACACACACACACACACCACACACGCACGCACGCACACACACGTACACACACGCCACGCACACGCACACGCGCACGCGCACACGCACACGCACAGCACGCTACACGCACACGCACACGCACGAACGCACACACGTCACACACGCACGCCACACGCACACGCACCGCGCACGGCGCAGCAGCGCACACGCACGACGCACACGCACACGGCCACACGCACACGCGACACGCGTGAGAAACAGCGAAGAACTAGGAATTAGGACAACTAAAATACAGCGGAACTATACTATTATATTCTAGTATAAATTTATTATTCTTATATCTGGTATTATTGTTCTACCATATATTTATCTCATCTATTTTCTATTGGCCTTTAGTAGGAATAATACAGATTATCGTTGGAAGCTTTGCGGCATCGTGAATGTGCATAATGATGCTCGTGTCACGTCACATCGACATGCAGGTACTTCTCCCAGAAGCAACTACTGGACAGAGTTCCAAGCTTCTTTCTTGTGTTCGGTGTATATACGCTGTCCATCCAACTCATTGGCTGCCCTGCTGCTGTCAGCGCGCCACCTACCGTCGCTTTGGTGCGTAACCAAGTCATAGTGGCTAAAATAATTATTAAATGTCTTTATTGTATTATTATGAGTTTATAACTAAGCTAACGCTAATTCAGAAAGCTATATTTTGTTATCTAAGCCGGCGGTAGTCTAGTCATGGGCATAGAGCTCAAGATGGAATACGCAGTGGCCCTTTTGTTCCTCGGATTAATCAAATAATATCTATCATTAAAGGGCCGGACACACCAGGCGATTGCATCGGCGATGGCATCGGCGATAGGCATCGGCGTGAAAATCGCCTGGTGTTGTCCACTCACTCGCCGCCGATTCATCGCCGATGCCATCGGCCGATGCCATCGCACAGATCAAAACGTTTGATGATTATCGGCCCGATGCCATCGGCCGATGCCATCGCCCGATGCAATCGCCTGGCTGTGTCCGCGACGGCGATAACATCGCCCGATTTTACAATTACATCAGCCAATCAGAGTTCATTCAGCCAAGCGCCATGCCGCGCGCAAGAATCGGGCGATGCCATCGCCCGCATGCCAATCGCCTGGCGTGTGTCCACTGACTGCGCGATTTGGCATCGCCCGATGCATCGCCTGGCTGTGTTCCGGCCGCATAAGCAAAAATATTCATTATCCGATACAGTTTACTCAGGTCGATATGCGACAGCACTCGCTGCATATATGCGCTAGCGCCCATACATGTGAGCGGCATGAAAGGAAGCTCGCTGGATTGATGGAGGACGATAACTAAATTACACACGCTTGTCTGTGTTTATTGCGTTTATTTATGGCAAACGAAAAGAATGAGGAGAAAGATGATGAGGAGAAAGAAACCCACTCGTAGAGAATGGCGGAGGCAAAAGAAACCGATAGTAGCTGCGGAAGCGTCCTCAGTGCGGTATAGCAGCCGTTCACCGCTGGCGTTACTTGAGAGAACTCGCTCCTGCTGGACTCTAATGGATCATTCATTGCCACCGTTTGCGCCAAGGCATTTCTTTGTCGCCATCTCTACAAGGGTAATGTGGCAGCACGCGGCATCGTGCACTGCTTGAACGTAGGATGCGGTTTTTTCCGTTTACAATGCATATCGCTGCCACGTTCTAGATTCACGCCTTTATTCCAAGACCAGGTATGTCCATGGCTAGCGCTCTAGCATAAAGGTCTATGGCCTTCGGATTTTACGGAGGTTTGTGTGAAGGACCAAACATCACCATTCACGAGGGAAATCATCGGAACAGTTCTACTCCAGCCTCGGCTCATCCCAGCCCTCTCCTGTCGGACGCACCGGCCCCTTTATTGACTCGACTACAATCCTTGATCTTCCCGCGTCCCCACCTGCACGAGCAACTGCGTTAATAAGCCAGCAGCATAATATGGCTTGTGGGGTACGAGCTGACGACAAGCAGCTGCGGCTGCTATCTATACGTACATCACGATCTGTGTTTATGAGTATGTACGATGACGGCAGAGCACAAACGGCGGTTCAGCCACTGATGCTATAAATAACAACAAGAGCTAATAAGTACTACCCTCTTATTATTAACAGTATATATTAATGCCTGTTGTTGGCGGGCATATGCTCTCATAGTGTTGCTGAGGGAAGGTATAGTCCTTCCCAAAAGCAACACTATGACAGCATAGTGCGCCCCGACAACAGGCATTAATGTTTTTAGTGCATCACATTGACTTTGGGCAATCTACTCGGCAAATATGAAGTGAATAAGACAAAGTTTCTTAAACAACAATTTCAATTTGTATTAACTGTCTACGTCAGCGAATTTTCTAACGCACCAGCAGTAGTATATTTGGGTGTTAGTTGTAGAAAATACCAATGTATGAAAATACAATTAGTATTTTCTGTTTTACTTTTCATTGCTTATATACTTCTTTATGACTCCGCTATTTGCCGCGTGCATTCGACTGTAACAAAACGCTCGACACAAACACAACCGCCAGTTAATTGCGAAACTCATTACGTGAGCGCCCAGAACAGAGATTCGTGACGCTGAACACAAATGCGTTATAATAACAATGCGTCGGCGCAAGCAATTAGTGCCCCTCAGGCGGCCACTATTGCTTGTCATAGTACTGCGACGTTATCAATGAATTTCAACGATTTATCACGTGAGCACTATAAATCATTATTATTAGCTCTTGATAACAAAACGATTCAAGCGCGTTAACGCCGTACGACTTCTTACGCGTACGTCAAAAGTACGGCCTGCGCGCACAGAGAGTGAGGACACCGGATGCAAACGGCCGGCCATGTTTGTACACCCCGTCGATCTAGCGTGTGTTGTGTGTGTGCGTGTGGTGCGGTGCGGGCGTGCGTGCGTGCGTGTGTGCGTGCTCATTTAGCGTCATTGCACAAAGCCTACGTTGTGCAGCCTTGCGTGTAAATACGGTAATACGTAGGGTCAAGCTGCGCGTTATGCGACAGCAACTGCGTGAAACTCTAACCTAGCAAATTAGAGAGAAGCTTAGTACAAGTCAGCGCTATAATTTAGGATAGCAAGAGGAGGGAGGAGGGGAGGAGTAGAAGAAGGTGGAAGAGAAGAAGAGGGTTCATGATGAGGAGGCGAGTAGTTAAGGGATGATGCTGTAGAGAGGTCGGGTGAGGAAAATTCGTCGAGAAGGAGGAGGGGGAGGAGCGAGGATTGAAAAGAGAGAGGGGGCGGATGGATGGGATGGATAAAGGATGGATGGATTCAATAGATAGATGATGGATGGTGATGGATGGATGATGATGGATGGATGGATGGATGGATGGATGGCATGGATGGATGGCATGGATGGATGGATGGATGAGGATGGATGGATGGAATGAATGAATGGATGGATGGATATGGATGCGATTATGGATGGATGGATGGATGATGGATGGATGGATGGATGGATGGATGGTATGGTGGGATGGATGGATGGGATGGATGATGATGGAGTGGATGGATAGGATGGATGTGGATGGATGGATGGATGGATGGATGGAATGGATGGATGGATGATGCGATGGATGGATGCGATGGATGGATGATGGATTATGATGGATGGATGGATGTATGGTCATGGATGGATGGATGGATGGATGGATGATGGATGGATGGATGTGATGGAGGATGGATGGGGATGGATGGTATGATGGTGGATGGATGGATGGATGGATGGATGGATGGATGGGATGGATGGATGGTGGATGGGATGAGATGGATGGAATGGATGGATGGATGGATGGATGGATGGATGGATGGATGGATGGATGGATGGATGGCATGGATGGATGTATGGATGGATGGATTGTCTTATGATGGATGGATGATGATGGATGGAATGCGATGGATGGGATGGATGGTATGGATGGATGGATGGATGGATGCGGATCGTGGTGGGAATGGATGGACATGATGGATGGATGATGATCAGGAATGATGGATGAGGATGGAGGATGGATTAGATGAATGGATGGATGGATGATGGATGGATGCGTGGATGGATGGATGGATGATGGATGGTATGGATGGATGATGGATGGATGGATGATGGATGGATGGGATGGATGGAGATGGATGGATGGATGTGTGTGTGTGTGTGTGTGTGTGTGTGTGCGTGTGCGTGTGTGTATGTGTGTGCGTGTGCGTGTGCGTGCGTGTGCGTGCGTGTGTGTATGTATGTATACAGTGTATTTATATACCGATTACCGAATAATAATAATAACGTTCAAACTACACACTTGTCTAGTTATATCCCTGGAAAGTGAAATGCTTGTCATATACAGTAATAATTCCTGTGTCAAGCCGACCTAAATAATATTGGTAAATATCTTGCTCTGCCCTATATGCGCGATAACAACTTTCACACTGCACGTGTATACGCTCCGCTAATATTTGCGCGCGCCTCATCCTCCGGCGCTTCCAACGCGCCTGCAACGTTTGCCAGGGTGAAGAGAGGAGAAGGTATTTACGGGGCCGTGGCGAATTTTTAACACTCACATCACGCCGTTGACGTCCTCATCGGGGCTGAAGTTCCACGGGTTGATGTAGGCCGTGTGTAGCTGGTTGAACACGAAGGCCCCGCCTCCGAAGCCAGCGACAACCACGCCACCTGCCAGACCCTTGCTGTCAGGAAACCACTGCAATAGAGAGCGAGCGAGAAAGAGTTATCCGTAGTGCAAACACAGACATCAGCTGCCTTCAAAGTTACAGATGAAGCTACTGGATGTATAGAACAGCAAAACCAAACTACGTAGTGCTGCCTCAGGCCGCCGCTTCCGCCACAGTTACAGTTACGAGGGGGTTAGAATAGAGAAACGATGCTGACTGTTTGAGTAAAAAACCCATTCAGCAATTACAAGCACCATTGTATAGTTATACCAGCGCAGCCCTTCACTCCGTCACGACAGCGTAGACTGTACTACTGTAACTGTCACTGTCACTGCATGTCACTATAGACCTCGCTTTCTCGCGACAGGATTCCCCAATCAATCCAATCAATTAATCTCCCGATTAAGCGGTGAACAACCTTCATAATGATTGTTTTTCAAATACATGTCGTTTAAGCGACGCGCCCTATCATCCGTGGCCCGATAAAGCGAGGACCATTGTAGTGTGTAAGAATCAGAGTTCATCACATCTACTCAATACTTGATTAGTCAGATACGGGCGTAGACGAGGGACAGAATAATGGAGGCTGTATGAAGTAATATATAACCTCTCACACGTTACCTGCATGGCGCAGTGCAGCGTCGGTGAGTACGCCAAACCCACTCCTACGCCAAACATCACTCCACATGTCAGCAGCCATAGGTAGAACGATTGGCCCAATGTTACGTAGCCCAGAGCGAACCCTGCACTATAGAACAGAAGACGTAACGAAACCGGTAAGAGCAACGTACGTGACATAAATGATAGGATACTATAGTCTCATTACACTCCCCATGGTTCAACTCACCCGCACCTAGCGTATCCCGTGCCTGTTTTTCGCTGCCGCAGCTATCACTATCTCTCTTCCGGGGCTTCATGTGTATCATGCCTCGATCTTCTCCTGCGTTTGACCCACAAGTTGCTCCGTGGCTGTCCAGCTGGATGCCGATATATTGACCCCATGACGTCACTGTCTCATCACTGACCTCGCGTTTAGATTTAATTCACTTGCCATGACCGGGTCATGTATTTAGTCGGAAGGAAATACAAGTGAGTGAAACGAATGCATTTAGCTGCTTATCCAGCCACCTAGCAAGCTGGAACACCCCACTCTTTACCTGGCTATCTAGCCACATAGCAAGCTGACCCACCTCACTCCTTACCTGGCTATCTAGCCACAATCCATCCATCCTTTTATCCATCCATCCATCCACCCCTCTCCTTTTCATCCTCCTCCTCCCCCTCCTCCTTCTCGACGTAATTTTCCTCACCCCACCCTCTCTACATCCTCATCCTTTAACTACTCCCTCCTCATCATGAACCCTCTTCCTTCTCTTCCACCTTCTTCTACTCCTCCCCTCCTCCCTCCACTGCTATCCTAAATTATAGCTGTACTTGTACTAAGCTTCTCTAATTTGCTAGGTTAGATTTCACCAGTTGCTGTCCGATAACGGCAGCTTTAGCCTACGTATACGTACTTACAACCCAAGGCTGCACAACGAGGCATTTTGCAATGCACGACGCACAATGCACGACGCTCGCACGCTCGCACGCACGAACGCACGCACACACACACGCTAGAGCGACGGGTGTACAAACATGGCCGCCGGTGTGCATCCGGTGACATCACCTCTCTGTGCGCGCAGAAGTACTTTTGCGCGTACGCGTACGCGTAAATTCGTAGGCGTACGCGTGATATCGTTGTTATCAAGAGCTAATAATAATAATATTTAATAATAAGAGCTAGTATTATTAGCTCTTGTTGTTATTTAAAGATCAGTGCGTGACCCGTTGTGCTCTGCGTCATCGTCACATACTCAAAAGCACAGATCGTAGTGTACGTATAGATAGCAGCCGCAGCTGCTGTCGTCAGCTCGTACCCACAAGCCATATTATGCTGGCTGGCTTATTAACGAGTTGCTCGTGCAGGTAGGGGACGCGGGAAGATCAGGATTGTAGCGAGTCAATAGGGGCCGGGGCCGGGTGGTCGCAGGAGAGGGGTGGGATGAAGCGAGGTGGAGTAGAAACTGTTCGATGTTTCCCTCTGAATGTATGTTGGTCTTCACACAAACCTCCGTAAAATCCGAAGCCATAGACTTTGCTAGAGCGCTACCATGGACATACCTGTGTCTTGGAATAAAGGCGTGAATCTAACACGTGGCAGCGATATGCATTTAAAACGGAAAAACTGCATCTACGTTCAAGAGGCACGATGCCCGTGCTGCCACATACCTTGTAGAGATTGGCGACAAAGAAAATGCCTTGGTCACCGGTAGCAATGATGATCCATAGAGTCCAGAAGGAGCGAGTTCTCAGTACAGCCAGCGGTGGAACGTCTATACCCACTGAGGACGCTTCCGCTACTAATGGTTTCTTTTGCTCTCCATTCTCTACCAGTGGTTTCTTCTCCTCATCCTCTTTCTCCTCATTCTTTTCGTTTGCATAATAAACGCATAAACACAGACACGCGTGTGTATTTAGTTATCTCCTCCATCAATCCAGCGAGCTTCCTTTCAATCGCTCACATGTGGCGCTAGCGATATATGCACGAGTGCTGTCGCATATCGACCTCGAGTAAATGTATCGATAATGATATTTGCTTAATGATAGATATTATTTGATTAATCCGAGGAACAAAAGGGCCACTGCGTACTATTATTCATCTTGAGCTCTATGCCCATGACTAGACTACCGCCGACGCTTAGATTAACAAATATAGCTTCTGAATTAGCGCTTAGCTTAGTTATAAACTCATTAATACTACAATAAAGACATTTAATAATTATTTTAGGCACTATGACTTGGTTACGCACCAAAGCGACGGTAGGTGGCGCGCTGAACAGCAGGCAGCAGCCAATGAGTTGGATGACAGCGTATATACCACCGAACACAAGGAAGAAGCTTGGAACTCTGTCCAGTAGTTGCTTCTGGGAGAAGTACCTGCATGTCGATGTGACGTGACACGAGCATCATTATGCACATTCACGACTGCCCAAAGCTTCCAACGATAATCTGTATTATTCCTACTAAAGGCCAATAGAAAATAGATGAGATAAATATATGGTAGGAACAATAATACCAGATATAAGAAATATAAATTTATACTAGAATATAATAGTATAGTTCCGCTGTATTTTAGTTGTCCTAATTCCTAGTTCTTCGCTGTTTCTCACGCCACGCTCAATGCGGTTTGCTATGCCATATTCCGCACTGTGGCTCTATGGTTCATGTTCATACAATAGGTACATACATATACCAGTACACACACACACACACACACACACACACACACACACACACGCGCGCGCGCGCACGCACGCACGCACGCACGCGCGCGTGCGTGCGTGCGTGCGTGCGTGTGTGTATATGTGTGTACGTGTGTGCGTGTGCGTGTGCGTGTGCGTGTGCGCGTGCGCGTGTGCGTGTGCGTGCGTGTGCGGCCAGCTACTGCCCATATGTGGGCTAGATAGCCAGCGTAAGATGAGGTGGGTGAGCAGCTTGCCTATGTGGAGATAGCCAGGTAAGGATGAGGTGGGCTAGCCTGGCTAGGTGGGGCGCTAGATAGCCAAGTAAGGAGTGAGGTGGGTCAGCACTGCTAGTGGCTTAGATAGCCAGTAAGGATGGTGAAGGTGGGTCAGGCTGCTAGGTGGTCTGGATAAGCAGCTAATGGCATTCGTTTCACTCACTTGTATTACGCTGCGCGACTAAATACCAATGACCGCGTCATGGCAAGTGAATTAAATCTAAACCGTGCGAGTCATGATGGGACCAGTGACGTCATGGGTCAATATATCGCATCCAGCTGGACAGGCCACGAGGCAACTTGTGGTTGCAAACGCAGGAGAAGATCGAGGCAATGATAACACATGAAGCCCGGAAGAGAGATAGTGATAGCTGGGCGTAGCGAAAACAGGCACGGGATACGCCTAGGTGCGGGTGAGTTGAAGCCAGTGAGTCGTACATAAAGCTATAGGTGTTCTAATCATTATGTCACGTACGTTGCTCTTACCGGGTTCGTTAACGTCTTCTAGTCTCTATAGTGGCAGGGTTTTCGCTCTGGGGCTACGCTAACAGTTTGGCCAATCGTTCTACTGTATGGCTGACTGACTGTGGAGTGATGTGTTGGCGAGGAGTGGGTTTTGCGTATCTCACCGACGCTGCACTGCCCATGCCGCCAGCGTAACGTGTGAGAGGTTTATATCTACTTCATACAGCCTCCATTATTCTGTCCCTCGTCTACGCCCGTATCTGACTATCCACGTATTGAGTAGATGTGATGAACTCTGATTCTTACACACTACAGATGGTCCTCTCGCTTTAATCGGGCGCACGGATGAACGGGCGCGTCGCTTAAACGACATGTATTTGAAAAACATCATTATGAAGGTTGTTCACCGCTTAATCGGAGCATTAATTGATTGGATTGATTTGGGAATCCTGTCGCGAGAAGCGAGGTCTATAGTGACATGCAGTGACAGTGACAGTTACAGTAGTACAGTCTACGCTGTCGTGACCGAGAGTGAAGGCTGCGCTGGTAGAACTATATACAATCGGCTGTCTCTGTAATTGCTGAATGGGTTTTTTTCACAGTCAAACAGTCAGCTTCGTTCCTATATTCTAACCCCTCGTAACTGTAACTGTGGCGGAACGCGGACCGGGGCCTGAGGCGCACTCAAGTTAGTTTGGTTTTGTCTGTTACTATACTCCAGTAACTTCATCTGTACTTTGAAGGCAGCTGATGTCTGTGGTTGTACTACGGTATTACAGTTGCATCAGCACTCACAACTTTCTTTCTCCGC
>NW_014577390.1:238237-251177 GCF_000485595.1 Priapulus caudatus
CTCGTTTTACACTTTCGCTTGCTGAATCGCTCCGTCTGTTCTCTTTCGGCATGTGAACTGGGTGGCTTTACTCATCGCGGACCTTTATCGCGACATTACCGACGCGTCTGGGTGCTGCGCTGAACGCCTTGTCCCCTGCTCCAGCACTGCTCGCCCGCGTCGTGTGCCGTCCGACTGCCCGGCGTTTGGGACTTCGGCCGTGGCTTCGGAAATGCGATCAGCTTCGTGTTCACACAAGCTACACTACGGCCTTACCCAATAACCCGTGGAACTTCAGCCCCCGATAAGGAATCCGTCAACGGTTGCGTGATGGTGGAGATATGTTAAAAAAAATTGGCGCCACGACCCGTAAATCCTTCTCCTCTCTTCACCTTGGAAACGTTGCAGTACGCAGTATGGATAGCGCCTGGAGTGATGGATGGCGCTGCGGCAATATTTAGCGGAGGTAGGTCACGTGCAGGTTGGTTGAAGTTGTATTCTGCGTATATAGGGAAGAGCATGATAATTTTACAATAGTTATTTTTAGGGTTAAGGGTGTAGGGTAGGGTTAGTGCCTTGACACAGGATTATTACTGTATATGACAAGCATTTTCACTTTCCAGGGATATATACTAGACAAGTGTGTAGTTTTGAACCGGCTATTATTATTATTCGCGTATTTTAATACACTGTATACCTAATACTACACACGCGACGCTACACGCTACGCACACGCACACGCACACGCATACAACAACGCCACGCACACGCACAACAACACACGGCACGCCACTCACACGCACGTACACACACGCACCGGTACACACACTGCGCACGCGACGGCAACACGCGACGCGCTACGGCGACGGTACTACCACACACACACCACACACACGACACACAACACACACACACAAAACAGACACAACACTACACGCGCACACACACAACACTCGCACGTACACACACGTACACGAACTGCACACGGCGCACACACACACACACAACACACACACAACCACCCACATCACACACCTGGCGCCGCGGCGCGCACTGAAGCTGACCCACCTCACTCCTTACCTGGCTATCTAGCCACATAGCAAGCTGACCCACCTCACTCCTTACCTGGCTATCTAGCCACATAGCAAGCTGACCCACCTCACTCCTTACCTGGTCAACCATCCACCTAGCAGGCTGGCCCACCTCACTCCGACCTTCTGTTCTATAAGACCTCCGGCGAACATGGAAGCTCCCTGACCGGCAACAGTAAGAGCGCTCACCCACGCTCCGTCCTGGTAGGTAAGCGACGTCGGTACACTACGCTGCCTCACGTACGATACGATGTACGGGGTCAAGTTACCTGAATGTACATACGGATAAACATAATTACCTGGGGCCGGTTTCACGACGCGTGATTAACTTTAATTACGCTTCGTGAAACAGTCACTTCAATTTAAGTACGAGAAGTTAATCATGATTAGTGATTTAATCATGATTAAATACTTAAGTACGCTTCGTGAAACCGGCCCCTGACCTTTACAGTGTTGTTGGATACCCACCTGTGTGATAATTACCACAGTTACCTTTGTAATCAAATCACTTGCTGTTCGGTTACGGGAGTAAATCCGAAAAGCTCGTTAAATTGACTACGTCACGAATTTTCTATGGTGTATATTTGTAAAATTTTTGTTGGCATTTTTTACATTAAAAGAGTAAGTACTAACTAAATGTATCGTCAAATTCTTACCTGATAAGATTGTTTCTCAACTAGTTAAAATTCCATAAAACCTGAACGATTTGATATTATGATCCTGACTTGCTTGCTGATTGCTTGCTATGGGCTCTGTATGAGTCACGAGTGTATGTTTACATCGAACAATATAGTAAAATAGGAAGTATAATGCAGCAATTTAACCATAAAAAGTGAACAGAATTACTTACATTTTGTGAAAAGTTTTACTATTTACGGTGACGTAATCACTTTAAATACGGTGTGACCTTTTACATGTACATACACATGGGTAAACATTGCGATGTGTTACGTGAGTAGTTTACTTGTACTGTCCTAGCTGTCTATCGCTGCTCATTGTGTGGGTGAGTGTGAGGGTGGGTGAATCCTTATTTGCACGTACCGTTACAGGAGTTCATGTAATAATGACATTTGGGGATTTGGAACAACGATCACTCTTTTTTGTGTGCATGTGCGTGCACGTGTGCGTGTGTGTGCGTGTGCGTGTATGTGTGTGTGTGCGCGCGCGTGAGTGTATGGGGGATAATGTATGAGTGTGTCGCTATGGTTCTATTATAGTTTCCTACAAGCACCCGCGCGTGAAACGTACGTTATACAGGAAAAAATGTGATCTTGTAGGACGCACCGGCAGGAGTACTAAACCAGTTATTTCTCGACGGTTCGCCTCGCATATATGCGCTCGATCGCGCAACTGATGGCAACTTAAAAATAAATAGGTAACGAGTAGTTCAACGTAGGAGGAAGGAAGGGGGTCTATTATCAGTGCCACAGGCCAAAAATATTCCTTTTCTCTAGTTCTTAGTTATATACAATCGCAATTTCTTGTTTTTTTACATCTTGAAAATGTACACATTTATCCGGTATTTCCTGGTTCTCGGATAATTTACATGGTTCCATGCTTCGTCGCGAAAATAACCGTTCTCCCTTCATATAGATCCTCGCTACCTTATACATACGAGCGCTCCGTAACTATTGACTCCTATATATACCACTGATGCTACCATTGTATTATCAGTGTGCCGTCTCTACGTGACCCAGATCCACTACACTATAACCATGTGGGTCGGTTCGAAGAGCGTATCACTCGATACAATCAAGAGCGTATAAAGAAGGTACGCTCTTTATACGCTTTATTATACGCTCTTGATACAATAGAACCATAAATCGCATCATTTAATGTGTGACATCGATTCGATAAAATCAATTACCGAAGGAGTAGAGCGTTCCGAGAGTGAGGTGGATGAGAAAGCCACCGCTTACTGCCAGCATGCCTTTCACGCACACCGCCATGCTGCTGCTGCTGATGATGATCGCGATCACAATGTTACCGTGCTCGACCGCTTGTTCTCACAGATATGTCACAGATGAGCAGACGATCGTTGCTATGATGTCATCGATGAACAGGAGATCGCGTTGATGACGTCACGCGAGAGCTGACATCTTCTAGAGTGACGTCACAGATAGGCACATTATCACTGTCTTGATGTCGCCACACATTAGCAGACGATCGTCGCCGCTGTGATAACGTCACAGATATACTCGGCAGCGCAGATCAAAGAGAGCAGCTGCGCGTGTTGCCACGTGTATGTCGAGCAGACTAGTGCCCTCCTTGCTGCACAACAAGACAAGAGTACGGTTCAATATATAATCGTTGAGTAAATACAAACTGGCCTGGTAAAGGGAGCATACAACAATTACATTCCGCAAATTGTTCACCAATGTTGCACGTACTATATTTCGTCTCTGCCGGGACAAAGCCTTCTTTTGAATTTGTTGCGGTAAAATTCGGCACTATAGTGCACTAATTTGCAGTATGCATGCAAGATAGATGTCTCGTGGACGTCTAGAAGCTATTAGAAGTAGGATTGGTCTTGTCGTATAATTGTGCCATTCCGTCAAATGGCGTAGCCATGGTGACCGGTCGGCCATTTTTGCGTTTGAAACGGGATCCGACTACTTTGTATAAAGTGTGCATCATTTAGCTGGCAAAAGTGTGGAGCGGAGTGTAACATGAATAAAGTGTATGTGGTGTATGAGACGAAACACTGTAATTACAGTGTAATTAAGAATGTTTAATTAATTTATGTTCGATGCTTAAGGCCTATTCAGGCCTGCTGCCTATGGTCCGCCTTTTACTGTTGTACACCACCTAAAGGGGCGACCCATGTAGAACGGGGAAGTGCTTGATAGAGCAGTGAGAACATGACTGGGTTGTTGGCATACAGAAATTCTACAAGTAAACATGATAAGTTCCTGCCTAGTTTGTGCAAATATCGACTTGCTATAGAGCCCATAGGGTTTGCTGCGATTCATTTAGAATATTTTTAATGTGAACCATAACGTATTTTAAGCCCATAAAATAATAAAATATGATGTTTGATTATTAGTATATTCCTGCAATCGAGAACACCAACAATAGCTCATAAAATAACTATACATGCACGTGAGGGTGAATCATGTAATAATGAGCAAATAACTACTCTGATACACACCAGAAAGCACTAACTAAACAAGCTTTAAGTAAGTTTCTGTGCCCATTTGCGAAAAGTATACAATTCGCGTAGGCCGTTTTATTATTAATAAAATGATGGTAAATAAATATAAAGTGTATTTGCTTCCGAATGCCTAATGTTTATGTATTCTCTACTGATTTATAATTCTACGTAAATGCCATTGAAATGCTTGTCTGCAGCACACAGTCTCATCACAGGCCCGTCACTACGCTGTCTCTTTGAGTTTTTATTTGATTTAATTAATTTTTTTATGTAATTATCCACACACGCACGCACACACACACACACACACACACTCACATACTGTTACAATGAATTTTATTATACTATTTAGGTATAACCTTAAGGCTATAATATTATACACAAACCTACGCGAGTAGTATGATAAGCAAGCCCCTTCCAAGGGGGGTGGGTATATATGTTCCCTTGATCCCTTAATGTTTATGCATTTTCTCCCTGTTCCCCATTAATAAAATAACTCGTTCCCTAAAATGTTTTTAACCTTGTGTTCCCACGATCCCGAAAATCATTTTCCAGTTTCCCTAATCCCCCAAAATATTTACCATGCACTGTTCCCCATATTTGTTTAGTACAGTAGAACTTCGCTTCGCTTCGCTAGTGAAAAGGGACTTATAAATGTGGACTCCAATGGGCCCTAAAGCACACTATGTTGAAATGACCCTAAAATACTTCAAAGTTTATTGTAAACAGTCTCAGAAAATTGTGAAAAAAAATCACAAAGATGGAAAATCCAGAGTTCCCTTGTTCCCAAAAATCTAATCAGGAGTTCCCCTGTTCCCTGAAAGTTAATGCTCCTGTTCCATTGTTCCCTAAAAGGCTAAAACCCCTGGGAGGGGCTCATAAGCACATAATTGTCCTTAATTTGCTACATTACAACACAACAGCAGCACAAACATACAAGCAGGAGTGTATAATGGCAATGACAAATTTGTCATTATAAACTCCTGATACAAGTTTGCGATTTGCACCAGTTATATGTTTTGCATAACTTACACACTTGTTCTACAATATTTACAAGTTGATCCACTGGTTAAATTCGAATGATGCCGCGTTTGGCTAAGAGGGTCTATGTCCCCCAGGGTACTGCCGGAACGTACCCTGGGTACGGTCCGTTATACCGGAACGTACCTTGGTACCAGAGCAATGAGACTCGAGAGCACATAAATCAACGTGATTTATATGCTCTGCTAGTACTATCTAATATGCCGGACCGTACCTCGCCTACTCCACTAACGAGTCTAGGGAGTCGCCTACGCCTATAAGCATGGTGCAATAATGTAACGTACGTGTGTAATATTTGCAGAGTGAATTCTTCATTGTAAGGAAAGTTGATTGAAATATTGTGTTTTTGTTTGTTGGTTATAGTTTCAACTGCATATAGAACTTAATGCTATTTTTCACACCTCTGTTGCCAACAGACCCTGACGCTCCAAGCCGCAAAAACCCAAAGTTTAGAGAGTGGCACCACTGGATGGTTGGCAACATTCCTGGATGTGACGTCCACCAGGGAGAAACACTGAGCGAGTACGTGGGCAGTGGCCCACCAGAAGGAACAGGTATGTCTACAGATGCCTCCACTAGAAGGAGACACCAAGCGAGTTTATGCACGGAAAGGAGCTAAATATAACAACGAGAGGAAGAGCCGCCATATCTGGCCCAAATTTTTGCCATATTTGGCCATATTGGCTTAGAACAGATTAGTGTTCTACTGTCTCTGGGTTCAGGTCTGCACAGCCGTTTCAGCTGATTATGGTCCATAGATGGCATCCTTGAGGCGAAAAGCACACAGCCATTCCACTTCCTCTCCTTGTTATATTTAGCTCCTTGATGCACGGTAGGTTTCAAGGGAACTAGTGCATACTTCCAGATCGATAAAGGGCAATGGGAGCTATCGTGGGTGACTTCTCAAGGTGATGGGTTTTCATCTCCAAGGTGAGGACAGTCTAATCTGTCACTGGTGTTTATATTGTCACCAAGGCTTGGTAATAATTAACAAGTAATTTAGTTTTAATCAGTATGTTCTGCATCCATTCTTGGACGCATTGTATACACCACTTACCTGGCATGCGAATACCTAAATTTCACCTAACCATGAGTGTATCACAACCTTGGCTAGCTGTGTAGGTGGCCATTGATACAGACAGTGCCATATGCTGCTATGTGAGTGTAGCTAGATGTGTGTGTCTCGCTGATTTTCCAGGCTTGCATCGCTACGTGTTCATGGTGTACGAGCAACCCGGCCAAGTCACGTTCAAGTGGAAGAAACTTTACAGGTAGGTATTGTTGATATATACACAAATACTTTGATGATTTTATTTGAACTAAAATGTCAGGTTCGAATTATCAATACTAATGTGGCACTCTGAATCGAAGCACTTGCAGTATGTAAGGTTTCAATAACTAGTGTTAATTTATGGTTTTGCACAGTAATGCATTAACCAACATCAGTGGTAAAATAATTTCAGTTATGTCTATATCTTATAAGTCTATATATATATATATACAGGGGTAGAAATTAACTTTTGAACTAGAGGTTGCACGTCTGCCAAATTTTCTTCGGATATTTGCTGAAAAAATACGGTAATTCCGTGAGGCCCTGCTCTGGAACGAACTACTTGTATAGCAGAATTTTCAGGGAGTCACACGGACTCCTGCATATATGTCAAATCAGGGAGTCCGACAGTAAATCAGAGAGTATTTGACTCCAGACTCACGTTAATTTCGCACCCTGCATATATATATTTCTGTGGCCGAAACACTGAAACGTTCTGAGTGTTCTCTAGACTGACCTGTAAGCAACAGCTCCACTTGCATGCACGCCATACACAGTGCTACATTACGTGCGCATTAGCTACACGCACCATTCAATCAGCACTCTTGATTGTTTTGCGGTACAACTTTGGTGGCAATACAAGCGCATCCCATATATTGACACGGATATTGACACAAAAAATTGACACAATTGAAAAAATTGACACAATTGAAAAAATTGACACAATTGAAAAAATTGACACAATAAATTGACACAATATATTGACACGGATTTCTGCGACAGCCGAGGATATTTATGTGATACTGAGAAGGAGTTCATAAAATAAAAGAAAGAATTCAATTTAAAAAGAATTACATGTGCTTTAGCTTGCCTTATGGCTTAACTTAGATTAGCATAGTTTAGTTTGCCTTATTCACTGTTTAACATCTTTATCGTTTGTATCGCGATACGGACGCTGCGTATCGCTCGCTTATCGTATCGTGGATCGCTGTATCGCGCGATTCACCAATGTATCGGTGAATCGTTGCACTCCCCTACTGATGGTACTATATGGTTATTGATAGCTGATTGCATAGTTTTCTGTCTTTCAGGTCGGCCGAGGGCAGAGCCTCATTCAAGACAAAGGAGTTTGCTGCTAGCCACAACTTGGATGGCCCTGTTGCCTGCAACATGTACCAGGCTCAGTATGATGAATATGTGCCTAAACTCTATGAGCAACTGAGTGGAAAGTAAGTTACTGCATAATGGCTCCATCTATCGGGCGTAAAGACGGCTGCTGTTCAATTGGAAAAGCTGGTGAGAAGTATTTGTATGGTGAAATATAATGTCGAGAGAAATTAAAGTAGCACGGTTTTCTAGTATTAGTAGTAGAGTGTTAATTATGAGTATCCTTAAGCATATAGTTTACTAGTTTCTGCTTGTAGCGTAATGGTAAACAGTGGATGTTTTTTAACATTGGATGTACATAGGGCACTGGAAGGAGTACGACGGTAGAATGGAAACGGTGTGGGTTTATTATTATATAAATGCTACCTGTGAAATATCGAGAGCTTGTAATTTGTCCAAGTGTTTAGATTTACTGAATCAGAAAATTTAAAGATTTAATCAAATTAAAAATTCTTATCTATTTTCTTTAAACCATTGATAATCTGGCTTTAAGGACTGACAAGTTTGAGCATATGCTAGTTTTGATTATGACTGGTTGCAAACAATAAACAGAAGAGCAATTAATTGAATAGCTTCAGATAGTTTTATTCAATATACACCTTTGTAACATTGAAGCTCGTATACACGTAACAGCATGTGCAGAAAAAGCAATTTGAATACATTTCAATATATTTAGCACATTTAAATACGGCCTAATAGTTTACTGTGTAACCGGAGTAATCAATTATTACCAGAGTAATCAATTATTACAACTCGTACTGCTGTTACTTTGAACAACATCTAACAATTATTTACAAAGATCATTCGATATATGTTCTGCCTTATCATAAATTACACGGCATTATATAATAGAAATCGATATAGTGTCAAATGCAGCTATAAGTCTGACTCATGATATGTTTGTTTCCTATTCATGTGGGAGTAAAATTGCTTTCTGCTATTAAAAAACGCTCATATATGTGCGTTCTATAGTAATTAGCTAAACAAGTTGCACGTGCCAGACAAGCTTATTTCGGTTATTATCAATGCATCTGACCGTTACTACATGGGACTGTGCCACGAGTAACAGCACAATCTGTACGCGATCTCTGCTAATATATGCTCACAGACCCAGTAATGGCTGCAGACATGAGCATACACAGCGTCCAGACGCGTTTCGATTCCCCGCGATACCATTAAAATCTACCATTGGCCACAAATCTGTTTGACTAGAACGAAGAAGGAAGACAGGGATACAGAGAGGAGGAGGGCAGGGGGCAGTGAGTGATGGTGGGAGAAAGACAGAACTAAGAATCTGCTAGGTGTAGATTTCTTTATTGGCCACCTCTACAAACACTCTGCCAATGGCAATATATAGGTTGCTTATGCCAGGCCTTAGGTCAAGTAGCGATATTCTCTCACTCACAGCACTGCTTACACATAACACGCACTGCATACACACTTGCATGGCATAAGCATGTCAGATAGCACTGAGCTGAGCTAGGAGATAAGATCGCCGAAGACTGTGCCAACGTATTGTAGGAGGATGATGATCCAGGTAAACAATCAAGGTCGTAGTCGTCCAACGCCACCAGTCACCCCATAGGTCAGCCCATCACGTGTTGTGGTCTACTACTACTGTTATTACTAGCTGCTGTTGCTGTTGCCGTTACAACTGTTACTACTACTACTGCTGATGCTGCGGTTGCAACTGTTACTACTAGCTGCTGCTGCAGTTGCAACTGTTACTACTAGCTGCTGCTGCTGCTGTGGTTGCAACTGTTACTACTAACTACTGCTGCTGCTGTTGCAACTGTTACTACTAGCTGCTGCTGCTGCTGCTGCCGTTACAACTGTTACTACTACTGCTGCTGCTGAGATCTGGGAAGTAGTGCGATAGTCTCCCTAGTGAGATAGTCTCCCTATTTACCATATCTCCCTATTTCCCGGCCAAGCTGCGGTAAATAGTGCGACACAGGAAATACTGCTAAGTCGTTATGGTGCTTACATCGCATTATTTCCCAGCACTACTGGTACTGTAACTATGCCCCCTGCATGCGATCAGATGAATGAACACAAACAACAGACAAATTTGTCTAGCTCACTATTTCCCAGATTGCGCTATTTATCGTGACATCGGCTTTGATCAGCATCGACTCTCTGTCACGGTCTGGTACCACTGCCAGGTACAGTCTCTGGCTTTGGACTATAAACAATATTTGTGTAAGGTGTAAACAAGCAGGGAGTTAAAGGTAGAGTAAAATGGGTAAAAATGTGCTAACCTTGTATTTTCACGTATTGGTTAAAGTTTTTATTTCGAATAATATTCAAATTAAAAACTTTAATCAATGCGTGAAAATATACACACGGACTTTCTTGCGGTGAGCGCAAGACATCGACCCGGGTGTAGTAGAAAATAGTCGCACCGCGGCAGTTTTGGTCCGAGTGTAAACACAGAGGTACAGACTAGCGTATGGGGAGTGTAATACTGATGCCCGCTAAAGAAACTGATCGCCAAGACTCATTCGAAACCCTTTCCGACTCACATAGCTCTGCTTTGACCAAAATACTCTTCTTCTTTGAAATTATTGCTTTCATGGTTGTTTGATTTACATGCACACAAATACATGCCCCTTTGTTTTAATTGTGTGCACTTGTTTTGAAGGCGCCATTTGTGATTTAGTGAGTTGGCATACGATAAAATTTATTGCTGTTACGATGTGGTCAAATCCATTTTAACTGCATAAAATCTTAGTGTTTTTAATGTTCGTGTAATCAGTGACATTTCCGCTGTCAGGTGAGACATTGTGTTATATTCATCTATATTGAGTTTTTCTGAGCAAAAATCACGTAATAATCAGTTTAACCTTACACCTAGAGACAGAAGTGTGATTTCAGCCATCGTTTCTAGCCAACGTAAATCAAACCCACTAAAGTCACATCCGGCAGCATAGTGGTAGGAAAATCTGTAAGTCTCTTATATTTTTGCCCAGTCAGCTTTTTCGGTCAAGAAAATCAGGCGTTATACCAGTCTAATATAAGTATACTGTATGCTCGCTCATGCAGCAAATGTTGATGCTAAGTTATGAACGGTTACAGATAGAATACGAATCATGCAAGGTAAATATGGGAGATGAATTGACACCAACTCAGGTACAGAAGCAACCTAAGAAGATGACCTGGCCATGCGATAAGGGAAAGTTCTACACGCTTATAATGACAGGTTTGTAGATCATAAATATATCATATCAAGAGCGTGTTAAGAAGGAGAGCGTACAACGGTGAAATGCTGAAACCATGTTGCAGTATTAGGCGAATTAAGAAACTTTGACCGTTTTATTATGACGTTTCTTTGCGGTATTATTGATCAGCTGTCCCACCTTGCTAATATAAAACAAACCGCTTGTCCCTTCGATGCCCCTACGCTGAGATAATGAGCGGTGAAAATCTGGTATTTTTGCCGAAAACCGACTCGAGATCCCGGTTGGCTGTGACCCTCTCTCGCTTTGAGATAGCTTCGGGGAACCTCATATAACAATTAGAACTAGGTATCTGGTAACATACACGTGTGCGGTATAGATGATTTCGTTTATACACCTAAGTACAGTTGTACTGCAGTAAAATCCTAGAGGCTACATGTCCGTTTAAATATCTAAATCGCAACATGACATGTATTGTAGCCGACAGTAGAAGTGCATCAGTCTGTAGTCCAGAGGACACCTTCAATGAATGCACTGTCTAACCATAGGTTCTGTCTGATTGCAGAGCGGTTACTGCGTGTAACTTATAGACATGGACAAATTGACAGTGTCTTTGTGGTTGACACTGTGCCCACAGGATAGTTATCCCGCTAGATGAAGAATTCTACTCTCGTATTGTCTGTTACCATTATGTGAGAGGACAGATTCGCATTGGCGAAGACTTACTCCTAACAGCCACTACATTATTAGAAACAACAACTTACTTTACTAATCATAAAACATGTCTTATCATGATTTTTAAACTTTTAATGTTTAATAAAGGCCATTTAAACCATTTCTTTTTAAATTTGCATTACATACTGTAAGAACAGACATATGATAACATTAACAGCACACCTCACAGAGTTAATAGTGCCTAAACATGTGCATAAAACATGATAATATGAATGCTATGTATAATTGTATATACAAAGTAAGATTAATATAAATCTATGCTATTATTAACCGATTATCGATTATACATCAATTATCGGATCGTGATTAAGGGAAACCGATAAATCGTATGAAAATTCAGCCGATCCCATCACTAATGCTTAAGACCATTTTCATTTTCGTCTTTGTTTTCAGGTTAGGCAAAAGATGAAAATATGTGATTAATTTGACAGCTACCATTCGCATTCTAGAATCAATGCAACTATTATTCCTTCCACTCGCAAACAATATACAATGTGGATAATTCAAATGCAGTAACAAGTACATTTTAGAGGATTATACATTAACATTATACATAAACATATCTGTACATATATTATATACATGTATGTATAAAATCATCAACAAGTGTGGTAACTGAGTGTTTCCATTATAAATGGCAAGAGTAATTGCATTGTTACTACAATCCATACCTGGAGAGATAAACACGACAATAACATCAGCAAAAGCAATAATATAATAATAATAATACAAGCACAATAACAACACAACACATACATTTATGTACATACAACATCAATGTATACATGCGAGTAGATGTGCTTAAATGCGTGCGTGAAATCGATTACATATCATATGCCTATTTCTATACATATTTTTATCTATATGACATATCTATATATGACAGAGCATATTAAGAAGGAGAGCATACAACGGTGAAATGCTGAAACCATGGTGCGGTATTAGTCGAATTAATAAACTTTGCCCGTTTTATTTGACGATTCTGTGGCAGTCAGTATTGAATCAGCTGTCCTACTTACTAACATAAAACAAACCGCTTGTCCCCTACGATGCTCTTACGCTGAGATTAATGAGTGGTGAGATCTGGTATTTTGCCAAAAACCGACTCGAGATCCCTGTTGGCTGTGACCCTCTCCTCGTTTTGTGGCCAGTATGTTGCTTCCGGTCGGCCGGTGTGTAGCGCCATGGTAGCGCTGACTCATGTCATTACTTTCGAGTTTACTATACATCCAGCGTGAGGTGGGCACAGGTGGGGGTCATCCACTAAGGCAATCACTAACAGGGCGTCATTCATTCCATTTGTCAATCATTGATGGAAACACGG
>NW_014577390.1:251757-257216 GCF_000485595.1 Priapulus caudatus
GCAGTAGCTAGTAGTAACAGTTTGCCAATAGCAGCAGCAGCAGCTAGCTAGTAACAAGTTGTCACGCAGCAGCACAGCAGCGCTTAGCTAGTAAGTAACGAGTTGCAACAAGCAGCAGCGTAGTCAGTAACAGTCTGTTAGGCAGCAGCAGCAGCGCAGCTCAGTAGTAAACAGTTGCAACAGCAGCAAGCGTACGTTAGTAGTAACGTTTCAACCACAGCAGCTCAGCAGCAGCTAGTCGTAACAGGTTGCGCAACTGCGCAGCGCTAGTAGTCACGTTTGCAACCGCAGGCATCAGCAAGTAGTAGTAGTAACGTTGTACGGGCAACAGCACAGCAGGCTTAGGTAATAACAGTAGTAGTAGCAACACACTCGTGATGGTGGCTGACTATGCATGACGGTGGCGTTGGACGACTACGACTGATTGGTTTACCTGAGATCATCTCTCCTCAATTAACGTTGGACAGTTCTTCGGCGATCTTATCTCCTAAGCTCAGCTCAAGCTGCTATCTGACATGCTTAATGCCATGCCAAGAGCATGTGTATGCAAGCGTGCATGTTATGTGTAAGCAGTGCTTGTGAGTGAGAGAATATCACTACTTGACTTAAGGCTAGCGCATATAGGCACGGTATATATTGCCCCATGGCAGTGTTGGTAGAGGCGGTTGGGGTGTGCCGTATTGATATCTACACCTAGCACGATTGCTCTAATTTTGGGATTCTGTCTTTTCGCCACGTTGATGTACCTTGGGGCCGCCCCAGTGTGTTGTGCCCTCCCCCTCTTCTGTATTCTGTTTCCTTTTTCGTTCGTTAGTCAAACAGCTTTTGGGCCACATGGAGATTTTGAATGCGTATCGTGGGCGAATCAGAAACGCAGTCTGGGACGGCTGTGTATGCTATGTCTCAGCATTACTGGGTCTGTGAGCATATATTAGCAGAGATCGCGTACAGATTGTGCTGGTTACTCTGAGCACAGTCCCATGTAAGTACAGGCTCAGAATGCTTGATAATAATCCGACAATTAAGCTTGTCTGCGCACGTGAACTTGTTTAGCTAATTACTATGAACGCACATATATGAGCGTTTTTTAATAGCAGAAAGCAATTTTTACTCCCACTGACTTAGGAAATCAAACATATCATGGTCAGACTTATAGCTGCATTTAATAACGTTATCGATTTCATACTTTTATACTGCCGTGTAATTTATGAGTAAGGCAGCAAACATATATCGAATTGAATTCTTTGTAAATAATTGTTAGAATGTTGTTCAAAAGTTAACAGCCGTACGAGTGTGTAATAATTGATTACTCTTGGTAATAATTGATTACTCGGTTACACAGTAAAACTATTAGGCCGATATTTACAATGCATGCCTAACATATATTGAGAATGTATTCAAAATTGCTTTTTTGCACATGTCTGTTACAGTAGTATACGAGCTTCAATGTTACAAAGCGGTGTATATAGAATAAAACTTATCTGAAGCCAGTATTCAATTAATTGGCTCTTACTGTTTATTGTTTGCAACCAGTCCATAATCAAACACTAGCACTATGCTACAAACTTGTCAGCTCGCTAAGCCAGATTTATCAGATAGGTTTAAACGCAAATAGATAAGAATTTTAAGTTGACTTAAATCTTTAAATTTTCTGATTCGTAAATACTAAAACACTTGGACAATTACAAGCTCTCGCATTTAAAGGTAGCCAATTTATATAATACATAAAACGCCACACCGTTCTCCATTCTAACGCTGTCGTATCCTTCTCCAGTAGCCTATGTACATACCAATGTTAAAAAACAGTCACTGTTTACCATTACGCATACAAGCAGGAAAATAGCTAAACTAACTAATGCTAAGGATACTCATAATTAACCACCTCTATCTATTAACTAGAAAACCGTGCTACTTTAATTTCTCGTCGACATTTATATTTTCACCATACAAATATTCTCACCAGCTTTTCCCAAATTGAACAGCAGCCGTCTTTACGCATCGATAGATGAAGCCATTATGCGGTAACTTACTATTCATCTCGAGTTGACTCGATTAGATGTTTAGGCAACAACTATTCATCATACTGAGCTGGTACTGTTGCAGGCAACAGGCGCCATCCAAGTTGTGTGGCTAAGCAGCAACTCCTTTGGTCTTGCATGGAGGCTCTGCCTCATGGCCGACATGAAGACAGAAAAACTAATTGCAATCAGTATAAGACCATTGTACCATCAGTAGGCGAGTGCACGTTTCACCGATACATTGGATGAATTCGCGCGATACAGCGATCCACGTAGATACCGCGAAGCGGATACGCAGCGGTCGAATATCGCGATACAAACGTTAAAGTATGTTAAACATTGTGATAAGGCAAACTAAACTATGCTAAACTTAAAGTATAATAGTGATTACGTCCGAATTGTCTTAGCCATCAAGAAGGTATATTTGTGTTTATTTTGTACAAAAATAAATGTATAAAATCAATTTAGGTTTTTGTTTACTTTTCATGCCTTATATACCTTCCTTTTACATGCCCTAATTTGCCGGTGAAAACAGCAGCAGGACGCCAGTAGTCTGAACAGTACTGGGGATAAGTGTCATAGACAACAGAAATTACCAAAATCGTCTAGATATTTGGCCCAAATGTTAACACCGTTAAAAACATTTTTATCAGAGTAGAAGATGTTTGAGGAATATATTTAGTAACGTTAGCTTCTTATTTTATGTAAAAAAATAGGCAATTTTTTTTTTAAAAATTTTACATGGAAATTCGTAGACGTAGTCCTTTAAGCCTAAGGCAAGCTACAGCACATGTATATTCTTTTAAATTGAATTTCTTTTCTTAATTATGTTTATGAACTCCTCTCCCAGCTTCACATAATAATCCTACGGCTGTTCGCAGAAATCCGTGGTCAATTATGGGAGCGATGCGTTGTATTGCCACCAAGTTGCTACCGCCAAAACATCAAGATGTTGCTGATTGAATGGTGCGTTGTGTACTTAATGCGCACGCTAAATGTAGCACTGTGCTCTGGCCTCGTGCATGCGAGTGGAGCTGTTGCTACGGGTTCAGTCTAGGAACCTCAGACCGTTTCAAGTGTCTTCGGCAGAATACTATAATATGCAGGCGCTCGCCGATTAACGTGGTCCGAGGTCAAAAATACTCTTCTGATTTACTGTAGAAGGGCCTCATTTACTGTAGTCGTTCAACGAGAGGGCCGCACGGACTGCCTGCTGCTGCTGTTGCTGCTGCTGTTGCTACTACTGCTGCCGCTGCTGCCGTTACAACTCTTACTACTACTGCTGCTGCCATTACAACTCTTACTACTACTGCTTCTGCCACTGCCACTGCCATTGCTGCTACTACTAGTGTTGGTGCTTCTACTGTTGCTACTACTGCTGCCACTGCTTCTGCCGCCACCGCCGCTGCTGATACTACTACTACTACTACTGCTGATTCTGCTGCCACTGTTGCTGCTACTACTACTACTGCTGCTGATGTGTTAGTGCTGCTGCCACCACTACCATTGCTGTTGTTGGTGGTGGTGGGTGTTGCTGCTGCAGCTATGGCTACCAGTGGTGGTGCTGGTGGTGGTGGTACTGCTACTATTGCTTATGTTACTGTTGCTGCTGCCACTACCTTCACTACTACTGTCGCTTCTGTTGTGGTTGTCACTTTACTACAACGTCTTGCAACGTACTAGTATTGCATTTCCACTAGTTTTACAAGTATTACAGTATGATTTTCCCACTTGCTCGTCCTCATCGCCCACTTCCCTTTTGGTTAGGAGAAGAGTAGACACACATAAATCAGTTAAATCGGGGCCCTGCTCCTGCCTGTTACAGTGCTTTTACCGGTGCCGTATGTGCGGTGCCTTCGCCTGTCAATCGACTACAGTTGTCACCAGGGCCATCACTGCTATTCCTCCTCCTAGGCATGCGATCTGCTTCACAGACTCCCTGTAAACAGATGATGAGCGCGATTGAAAATTCGAGATGAACGGCTGTTGACTCGATCAGACATTTTTTTAATAATAGATCATATGACGAGATCTTCACCAAGTGTTTATTGTGATGTGAAAAATCCAAAGCTGTCAGTCAGTGCTTCAGTACCTTGCTTCCACCACAGAGTATACGACCCTATGATGTGGCAAAAAGCCCTTTTCAGTTATAACACCATAATTTCAACAGAATAATATAAATTATATAATAACTGGAAAAGAAAAGCTGTCGCCTTACTCTCCGACTGCTCCTAGAGTTGCCTTACACAGAAGGCATCCTCATTTTGTACCTACCTGGGGTTGGTCTCTGTCAGCAGGTCTGGTAGCACATTCACAAGGGCGATGTTGATGAAACCACCAGCAGTGAAGGGCAGGATCCATGCTGTCCTGTTACCGAGGCCCTCGGCTGACTCGACAGATAGTGCCACCACTGCCCCCAGCATGCCTCCCATCGCCGTGAACATCTAAAGAGCAGAGATGGGAGGCTAGTCTGAAAAGACGCTAGTCAGGGACGGTGAAGGAAGGCATGTGGGCGGTGGGGGAAAGGAGAATCATGTAGGAGATTGGAAAGGTTAGGAAAACATGAAGAAAACAACAATGTTAAGGTACAGTAAGGAAGAAGGAAAAGGAGCCCGAAGTACAGTAAGGAAGTCCGAAGCTACAAAGAAGTAGGGTGAATAAATAACGAAGTGTAGAGAGCAAGTTCAAAGAGAGAGGGAGAGAAAGAGATGGTGAGAGAAAGAAAGTGAGAAAGAGAGAAAGAAAGAGAGAGGGAGAGAAAGAAAGAGAGAGGGAGAGAAAGAAAGAGAGAGGGAGAGAAAGAGATAGTGAGAGAAAGAAAGAGAGAGAGAGAGAGAGAGAGAGAGAGAGCAATTGTGTGTGCGTATGTGTCTGTGAGAGAGAGAGAGAGAGAGAGAGAGAGAGAGAGAGAGAGAGAGAGAGAGCGAGATAGATAGAGGGGGCAAGAGCAAGAGAGAATGAAAAACAGATAGACGGACGGAGGGAGGCAGGGAGGGAGGGAAGAGAGAGCAATACCTAGGTTGTCATGGATAATGCGTTCACAGTCAGCACGTACCAGTACCCACAGAGCATCTTTCCCGCGGGTATAAAAGTACAGTATATATACGATAAGCTATTAATAAAAGGCGGTAGATTACACGTGCCTATAATATGTGTCCTAATTTGATTTGTTAACCGTGGATTTGTGCGAGAATGTCCTGCGGAACGAAAGGGCGAAAGTGAGAGACGCGTGGGGGGGGAGCAAGTGAGAGAGAGAGAGCCAGAGTGAGAAAGGGGGAGCGAGAGCGAACACGACAGAGAGAGAGAGAGAGAGAGAGAGAGAGAGAGAGAGAGAGGAGAGAGGAGGGAGGAGAGGGAGGGAGGAGGAGGAGGAGGAGGAGGAGGGAGGAGGAGGAGGAGGAGGAGGAGGAGGAGGAGGAGGAGGAGGAGGGAGGAGGAGGA
>NW_014577390.1:257278-263382 GCF_000485595.1 Priapulus caudatus
ACACACACACACACACACACACACACACACACACACACACATTCTCTCTCTCTTTCTCTCTCGCTCTCTCTCTGTCCTTCCCATCTCTTTCTCGCACACGGGCGCTTACTCCCTCTCTCTTCCTCGTTTTTCCTCACGTCTCTCTCTTTTCCTCTTGCCCTCGTCTTTCACCTCTCACTCTACCTCCTTCGCTCCCACTCACTCGATCACTCTCGCATGCTCCCTCACCCTTGCACGCGCACTCATGCTCGCTCTCTCGTCCTCTCTGCCCGCCATCTGTTTCCGCGTGTCAGTAGATTACCCCGTACAGACAGACTGCAAAATTTGCTCCTATATCTAACTAGTCCGGGCCAGGCCCGAGCCAGGCGCGCGCTAAATCGCAGCGTAAAGACACCGAGCTCAACCAGTTGGCTAAGTTAGCACGGGTTGACTGCGCATGCACAGTTTAGCTTGTTACGTTACTCAACAGACAGAAATGACGGTTAAATGACAGTACCGCCGATAGAATTATTAGGATTTATGCAGTATTATTGCAATTGCAGAAGAAGAAGAATATTAACAGGCGATTGAATAGACAGCAGAAGCTGCAACCGGCGTATAATCGAATCTGGTTATTCGATTATAATTCAATTTAGCCATTTTCTCAGCAATGGAAGTGTAAACATGCACATTCCAATGTCTGCCTTCCCATACATTCTGGATAGATTCTTCTGGTTGTAATCACACTCTAGTGAAGTTATGAATAAACACTAAATTGCAGACACAATTTCACACACTACTATGTTTTTATGTGACCCAAACAAAGCTATGCGCATGCATATATCAAAATTTAGCCCGCGCTTGGTCCCGGATTGCATGCACACACAATTTAGCATGGGTAAAGAGCTTATAATGATCATTATAAGCTCTTTAGCATGGGCTAACTTAGTACAGGATAACTTAGCACGCTTTGAAGCTGACCTGGCCCACCTCTATTCGTGGGGCTAACTTATACCCCGTAGGCCTACAGACTGCAAATTTGACAAGACGTGCAATTTTGCAACTTGCGTATTTAGCCCAGAATAGCGCATACACACTGCAAAAATTTTGCGCGCGCCTAGCCCGGACTAGTTTAATGTAGGATCAAATTTGCAGTCTGTACGTGGTATTAATCTGCTCATATATTAGATATCTGTCTGCTAAATCGGGTTTCCTTATTAATAGCACCATAATATCCTTAATGTACCCAACTCTACTATCAAATTACTATGTCATAGAATACCTTCACTGGAGAAGCATGAAGGCAATGGTCACGTGACTTCGATGCGGCCAATGACGTTAACTCCGCGTCAGTATCACTGCCACTGCTTCTGCTTCCTACCACTTGATGGCAATGTACATCCTTTGTAATTCCGTTGGCGACGTGGACCTTGCTGTTGGCTCTCCATCGTTTCTGCTTCGCCTTTGTCTTCACGTTGTTGTTGTTGTTATTGTGGTTGACGTATTGGTTGGTGAGCTTTTGGTCCGTATGGTCGTCCTCCTGCAGTAGAAATACAGCGAAACTGCCACTTAGACCTTATCTTCTTCATCACCGTTCTTTTTTTCCTTTTTCTTCTTATTTCCTCTTCTCATTTTGCTTCGCCCTTCTCACAATTAGCAAACTAAGTATCACACTAATAATACATATAGCGACGGTTACAGATGGAATAGGACAGCATAATGCATCTACAGATGCTCAATAGTAGAAGACGGGTCTGTAGCGGACATTCCATTACACATTTGCGGATCAAACGAGATAATCATGCTGAGCATGGCGACGACCCCGTGTTCAGATTAGATCTCTGCTACAAAGCATGCAGTTGCGTAATCATGCGTGATACACTGCAGTCGTACATAATAACACGAACTGGGGCAGGTTGGGTGAATCGTGCCAAGGCAAATATTCAGCTCGCTGCCACACACGGAAGTAAGTGAAGTTATTCTAAGTATAAGTATAGCTAAGCTACTCTCGATCTCTTTCTTGATGGAATGGGTTAACGACCTGACACATGGCACTTGCTAGGCTGAAGAGTACACATATTTTTAAACATAATTATATTCAAGCGCCAGAGATAATAATGCTATGTATTCTACATATTACAGTAGTGACACATAAGGAATTCAAGAGCACATATACGTGTTATTATATAACACTCTTGACGAAAAAATTGTCTACGGGGTTAACGGACGCGACTTGTCAGGTTACAACGTACATGTCCAGACAACTTTTTATGTTGCCTGTAACGCGATTGTAAGCAAATCTTGAGCAGCAGTGGTCGGAATCTCCATACAAAGTAAGAGGCTGGGAATTGTGTCTAATATAGCAGGCGGACTTCACAAGTAGTTATGACGTCACGAACCTCAGCCGTCGTTACGTTGGAAGTGTATTGTAGTGCGAGAGTTGTCAAAATTGAGACTGCATCATGGAAGTCATGACAGCTTACAATCTTTCCAACAACGGACCCCTAGGAATACATTGTATAGCGATCTCAATGTCATGTACTCCTAATATACTTGCGTTTGTATCCTGCGCAAATATCTTTTCCATGAGGATGAAGGAGAGGATTCCTGTGATCACCCACAGTCCTATAGTCACGTGTCCGTTAGCATCTACGTATACAGATGGAAGCGTAACATAAAATCTTTAACTGATTTACAGGTAATGTGAATAAACTTTTTATCTGCACGTAGTTTTTTCTGTTCCCCCTCTCTCTCTCTCTCTCTCTCTCTCTCTCTCTCTCGCCCACTCTGATATTTCTCCTTCAGTTTGCTTTGCACTCACGCGCTCTCCCGTGCGCGCTCTTCTCTCCTCTTGCTCTCTTTCTACCTTTCTCTCTGTCTTATGCGCCTGCTCGCTCTATGTTGTTCTCCTTCTACTTTTCTCTCCGTCCCATGCTCATTCTCGCTCTATCTCGCTCACTATCTCTCTCGCTTGTTTGCGTGCTCTCTCTCTTTCTCTTTCGCGCTCTCTCCCCCTCTTTCTCTACCTGCCTGCCCGCCCGACCGCCCGGCCCGGCCGCCAATCCATCCTACCATACATCCATCCACCCATCCGTCCTTCCATCCTTCCATCCATCCCATCCATCCCATCCATCCCATCCATCCCATCCATCCATCCATCCATCCATCCATCCATCCTACTATACATCTATCCACCCATCCATCCGTCCGTCTGTCCGCCCGCCCGTCCGTCCGTCCGTCCGCCCGCCCGTCCGTCCGTCCGTCCGTCCGTCCGTCCATCCATCCATCCATGATCTATCGCTTTATCTATTTATCCCTCTCCTTTTTCATTCTCCCACCTCTCTCTCAACCAATATACAAAATTTAAAATTAGTACGAAATTGTGAGGCACGTGAATATCGCGTGCCATTACCACGCACCGGGTGCCCCCTCCTCCTTCTCCACCAGCTTCTCCCCCTCCTTCTCCACCAGCTTCTCCTCCTTCTCCACCCGTTTCTCCCCCTCCTCCTTCTCTCCCAGCTTCTCTACCGGCCATATAGCGTGATAGCGTGTGTGCGGAGGGGGAGGGGGTTAACAGCTGTATACAATCAGGAGTAGATGATAGGAGTAAGATATCCTGATTATCTACTCCTGATACAATGCACCCAGTACAAACAGTACAGGCGGGCGCAGGCAGGGAATTTTGCATTTGTGTTGTGGCTTTTGCATTTGTGTTGCGGAATTTTGCATTTGTGTTGTGGCGTTTACATTTGTGTTGTGGCGTTTGCATTTGTGTTGTGATGTTTGCGTTTGTGTTGTGATGTTTGCGTTTGTGTTGCGGGATTTGCATTTGTGTTGCGGGATTTGTATTTGTGTTGTGGGATTTGTATTTGTGTTGTGGGATTTGTATTTGTGGTGAGCCTTCTGCGCCACCGTACTATCAGGAGTAGATAATAGGGAATTCCCTAATAATTCCCTATTATCTACTTCTGATGTACATGCACTCAATAGATTTGCGACGGTGCGTGTGTGTGTAAGTAATGATAATATCAAAAGCTAATAATACACACACGCATATTTTATACGTATTATTAGCTCTTGATAATATTTCAGATATCAGCGATTTTCGAATAATTGTATCAGTAGCATTGATTTTTAGAAACAGGATAATCCCGCCCGCCTACTGTACAAGCACATGCCGACGGTTCTACTCCTTATAGTAGTGACATAGATGCGAACATTTAAAGTAGTATATTGCATGCCTAATTAATAAGACTTCCTGTTCACGTTTACTGTTCAATCAACATTTTTGACAGCTAGGCCACTTACTGCCAATTTCACCTCATTCTCTCGTGACCTCCACCCCCAAACGCCCCACATCCCCTCTAAACACACCCGAACACACAAACCAACCCCTTCTCAAACATCCACCAAACATCCCTACCTATACCCTCCCAAGCCCCTCGAACATCTCCACCTAATGACTACCCCTCACTACCCACCCCCAAATTGTTCACTCACTCCTACCTGGCCTCCAAACATTTCCAATCCCATAAAATATCGCCATGCACCCATCGCCATCTATACCCACGAAGCCACGTCTATTTCAAATATACCGCCCATCTTCACCCATACTCACACAACTACGCCCATCTCAAATATACCACCCACCAATAGGCCAATTCACCCATACCCATGCAGCCACTTTTATCTAAAATATACCACCCATCTTTATCCATACCCACACAACCACGCCCATCTCAAATATACCACCCATCTTTACCAATACCCACGCAGCCATGCCTATCTCAAACATACCACCCGTATTCACCCATACCCATGCAGCCACGTTTATCTAAAATATACCACCCATCTTTACCATGCCCAAGCAGCCACGTTTATCTAAAATATACCACCCATCTTTACCCATGCCCAAGCAGCCACGTTTATCTAAAATATACCACCAAACTTTACCCATAGCCAAGCAGCCACGTTTATCTAAAATATACCACCCATCTTTACCCATGCCCAGGCAGCCACGTTTATCTAAAATATACCACCCATCTTTACCCATGCACAGGCAGCCACGTTTATCTAAAATATATCACGCATCTTTACCCATAGCCAAGCAGCCCTGTCCAGCTATATGCTCACCTGTGCCGACGTGTCCCCAAGCCTCGGGCAGAAGATGCAGAAATACGTCACCGAGTAGTCCTCCCACAGCGAAGCTCAGCAGCAGCTTCAACTTTGCCGCGCCCGCTGCAGCACACAAACACACAGACACACAGACAGATGAGAGGGACGCAGGGACTAGAAACGTAACACTAGATCAGAAAGAAACGTGGCTATAGAACACGACACCCGCCGTCGGCTAAAACTGACTAGTCTTGTCCATCTCCGTATGATGTGCCTTCTCTTCGCGACGCCCAAGGATATATATATATATATATATATATTGATATATATATATATACTTGATGCGGGAGACAGGTGCGAAGCGTTTCTGGCGGTAATGATTACTTTGTGAAACCATAATCCTCTTTCCGATGAACCTAGAACTCATCACCATTAACCCTCCTGGCGATGATAATGATGATGATGATGATGATGATGATGATAATGATGATGATGACGATGACAATAATGACGATGACAGAGACTCTCACACGTATCCTTCGACCGGGTCTCTCTCTCTCTCTCGATCTCTCTCATCTCTCTCCTCTCTCTCCTCGAGTCCTGTGTTAACTTCTCGGGATCTCGGACGAGTAACCGTGTGCGCGTTCAGGTGGTTAATGGCGCCGTAACAAACGACTTCGTCTTTTCCATCAGACTCCTTGCTCTCTCATCCTATTCTCTGCATCACTGATCTCGGCCGGTCCGTCGGTGTCTACTGGTCTCATTCCTCAGACGTAACTCATTAGGAAGACGTCCATACAGACAACGTTACTAAATCTATGTCTCTCTCTCATGCCAAGTCTTGCTGCGCGTATTGTAGACAGTGTATACTTTTGTCCTATTTCTCAAGAAATATACACGTATTTTCTTTCTTCGTCGCAATAGCCGTCTCGTGACACAATGGAACAGATAATATAACCATACTCGAGTAAGGCTAATCTCGTCTGGCCTCTCTCCTCTCTCTCTGCTCT
>NW_014577390.1:264697-267457 GCF_000485595.1 Priapulus caudatus
GGATGAGTGCTGTGTGATGTGTGGTATGTTATACAATTATTGGTGTGTGTGTGTTATGTTTGTTTGTTTTGTGTTGTGTTTGCCTGTGCGTGGTGCGTGGCGTGTGCGTGTCACCATACACCACACACACCACACACACCACGCACCACACACACCACGCACCATACACCACACACACCACACACACCACGCACCACACACACCACGCACCATACACACCACTCACCACGTGGTAAGGTAGGTTACGTGGTGGTTAGGGTTAGTAGGTTTGGTGGTCGAAGAAAATAGAACCGACGTGGATACTTAAACGTTGCAGCATTGGTTTTCCAGCCTCTACTATTTGCTACCAAACCTAACTACGTGTCATTTTTACTGTTGCTGCCATCGCTATCCATCTCACCGCGATGACGTAGATTGCAAGCTCGTAACACAATAGCTTGATTGAGCAGAGATCTCTGATGTACATCATGCACCTCTTATAATGGTTTAGGTAATCCGTGCATCGTATTATAGACGCGTAATGCGCACTACAGACGTAGAAGCGGTAAAGGACTGCAAGAAACTACAGAGACGACAAAGACAAGAAGTAATACGAACGAATGATTTACTCAAGATCGGAATAAGAAAGAATACAAGTTTCTCTCAGTGTATCTACTAGAACAAATTTAGAGAAGTTTAACTATAAGGAACCCCGTATCACGCACTTACAACTTTTCTCAACAACTGTCACCGCGAAAACGACCTCTAACCCGACCAGGCTGTGTGACTAACGTCAATATACACACTATTATAATCTATCATATCACACGGTCTCCTAACCCTAGCAAAGACCGATTCTTGGAGCTACCCGACCGCTTTCCTTCACACCGACACCGGTCACATATTCGCATCGACACCACTTTCCAGACGTATGCAATTTACTCGTTTACAGTATGAAAGCCTCGGACTTGGTCAGACCTGTTTATAAGGTCTGCACCGGTGATTACGATTGCGGCCCCGCAAGCTAGAGCATGCGTTAGCATCGACCTTTCAACGGTTGGGTGTTATTGTGGCTCAGTCTTGTTCGAAAATTAAGTCATCCCCGATCTAGATCTACCGTGTCGCGCGTGGGTGGCAGCGGATCTAGCGGGCACGCAACAGTAGCCTTCTGCGAAAGGCCGTCGTAAGTATTTTTGGTAATGCTTGGCACTAGAGTGCTCTATTTTGCATTATACACGTAAGATAGATACGGTGTGGTGATGGCCCCGTTATACCGCGATCGTCGAGGGCCATAAAATATCATCGCGAAAGAAACGGGGAACCTGAATCCGGGGTTCAAGAAAAGCTGACCCAATTAATCAAGCGCGTAGCCAGGGGTGGTCTTGGGGGCCCTAGGACCCCCCCCCCAACCAAAATAAAATCAATTGATTATAAAGCACTATTTTTACATTTAACTCAAAAAAAAATTTCACACCACCAGACCCCCTTGTTACTCGCTTGAGGACCCCCCAATCCAAATTCCTGGCTACGCCATTTGACCCAATGTTGACCTAAGCACTCAGTCGCAGTGGGTAGCAATGCGTCGCGTCGCTCGTAATTCGGATATAACGCGATAAGTCATTGGATCTTTTTTTGCTCTTTCCGGAACTGAAACGTTTTTTCGTGCGTTAAGGCGGCCCATAGACATACACAACAACAAGATCCAATGACTTATCGCGTTATATCCGAATTCGCGTAAAATCGGGGAGCGTAAAATCGGGGTTTCACTGACCTATATCTATAATGTAAGGAACGTAAGATCGATCTTGTCAAGAAATTGTCAGGTGACCACTCCGCGTGTTTGTGTGTGAAACGAGATCCGACAAATTGCTGGAAATGTGCATTGTGTAGCTGATAAAAGTTATGTAGGAAGTCGTGTAGTAAAGTCTGTACACTGTGTGGTCACGTTGTGGTCATTTAGTAAGAATAGACTGTACGATCATACGATGTGTATGCGCCGAAACTCTCTCCTTATTTTTAAATAACTTTTGAGTCATTGTTATTTAGGCCTATCGATCTGTGCTGTCTATAGGAACAACTATGAATGGATTAAAACAATGTCCGATTGCGTTACGGTATATAATTCCCTGGTTTACTTCTATTCCCGAACCACGAAAAATTCACGTGGTATTTCCTGGTTCACCAGCACCACCAGCACCACCACCACCACCATCATCATCATCATCATCAATAATAATAATAATATTTCCAGTGGATCACGGCATTAGCCGGTGGCTTCTGGGTTGGCCGTGTCCCAACCTGGGACATAGGGATTCAATCCATAATAATAATAATAATAATTATTATTATTATTATTATCATTATTTTCATTATCATCTTCGTCATCGTAATCATCGTCAGTGAACCATGTTAAAAACAGCTGCTTGCTGAATGATTGCTGATGACCGAGCATGTATGTCTGCAGCGATTCCCACGCGTACAGACTATGACTGACGCTGCGCATGCTGTTATAATATAGTCTGCTAACGGAGGGATGCTAATCAAGAGTATATAATACCAAGATATAATACCCCCCTCCCCTCTATCTCTCTCTCTCTCTCGTAGCTCTCTCGTAGCTCTCTTCAAACATTTTACGGGAGCTATTTTTCGCTCATCGCTCCCGTGTATCTTTTACCCTGCCACCCACCCACACACCCGCACGCACGCACAGAAAGGATGGGGGAGAGACATACAGTCACTCCACAGGCTGTGGGACGGGGTGTTGTTCGCAAAGCACACTAT
>NW_014577390.1:267923-269379 GCF_000485595.1 Priapulus caudatus
TTTCGGAGGTTTGAAGAGCGAATCGCTCATCGCTCCCGTGTATCTTTTACCCTGCCACCCACCCACACACACGCACGCACGCACAGAAAGGATGGGGGAGAGACATACAGTCACTCCACAGGCTGTGGGACGGGGTGTTGTTCGCAAAGCACACTATAACTGATAATCGGCGGATTGAAACTATCGCTGGGGCATATACTGTGGTACGTGTAAGTAAATGCAGATTTAGGGGCGGTGGTGCTCACGCACGAGTGTTGCGGTGATGGAGGCTGTGAATTAAATAGTTGTCATAGCGACAGAACAGATGAATGCTACCGGTTGTGCTGCCACTCCCTTTAGCTTGACGCCACATGCTGTGCCCAGGCCATAAGTCGGAAACTATGGACTGAAACTAAGCACTCCGGGGTGTTTACACACCCGCTTTAAAGTTTAAGTTTCTTTCTAGCCAGGCACATGTCGCAACACTGTGTACAACCGCAGCTTTTACAGAAACCATTACGGTGAGAGGTGGCCCCCACACACTCTTTGGCAAAAAAGTACAATAATTTTAATTATTCTAAAATAAGTGTGAATCAGCTCGTAAATCGGGGGTCACTGCACACAGTTATGTCTCTCGCTCTATAGCCATAAACCAGCATAGGCAGTAGTATATAGGCACAGACACCTTGGCCGTACAATCATGAAATGGTGGTGATTAAACGCGAATTCTATTCACTAGCAAAGTCCTAATATTTGTGTACACAACGATAGGAAACGATAGGGACTACGATAGGCAGTTCACTTTGGTAGTAAAGATAATTTGCTTCTATTTATCATTTTATTATGGAAACGCCACACGTGCCTGCGGGCTCATGTCCATGCATGTAGACACTGTATGGGGAGGTCAGACCAGAGAGCTGTGCGGTCAGCACTGCTTTTGTGGTCGGCCCAGGTCGGGTCAGTGAGCAGCCAGCTGTGGTCAGCCAACTAGTCGTCATTACGTAACTATAGTTTATGAGCTCCCAGTATCCGATTTGCCGCAGTGTACAGATGGTAATAGATGGGAGGCTCTAGTGTATGTCGTCAGGGGCGTGGAGATTGTGACAGTTGAACTTGTAGACTCACTCCTACTCGCTGTGGTCGAACGAGAGTAGGAAACTCATCTTTGAGTGAACTGAAAATGTATTGAGTGCAGTTGCCTCAACTTGCTGAAGTAGTAACTTGTAATAAAAAACAACAACACACACCACACACATACGCACCCCCCCCCACACACACACACACGCACGCACGCATGCACGCACACACACACGCACACGCACACACACACACACACACACACACATGGCCGCGTGCAGTAACGAGATAGCGCCTGCACCTACGTCATACGTGACGTCAGTGTGTATGACAGCCTCCCACGCGGAATACTCAAGCCGCGACCCTATCAACGCCAACATATAAAATCTTCGTCCAACAT
>NW_014577390.1:270289-276065 GCF_000485595.1 Priapulus caudatus
CACACACACACACACACACACACACACACACACACACACACACACACACACACATGGCCGCGAGCAGTAACGAGATAGCGCCTGCACCTACGTCATACGTGACGTCAGTGTGTATGACAGCCTCCCACGCGGAACACTCAAGCCGCGACCCTATCAACGCCAACATATAAAATCTTCGTCCAACATCCAGAAGAAACCCATAATTGAGCGCCTGTAGGACAGATGTGCCGCCTGCGATAAGAGAGACCGGACGATGTGGATGAGATGCTCGGGAGCCACGTATCGCTGGCTTACGTCACTGGCCATCTAGACTTCCGCCTGTTCAGTCGAGGGATTCCTCTGTCGCGATACGGCCACTGAGGGTTAACTGGGGACCAGGTTAACTCCTGGAACCAATGTATCTAATCATGCCACGTAGAAATTGTTAGATTATTCGAGACGCAATTAAGACAGTAAAATGCTGCTACCGGGAAATCTGACTAATTGCTGTTAGGCTCACGGAAAGGCTGACGAATGTTTCCTTGTTTAAGGTAGTGCCAGTTTCATGGAAGCTAAATCGACAGCCCCATTCCTTCATTTATGTAATCATGTTTTCTTACAGATAGAGGGTATTATGTGTGCTTTGAAATGTGCGAGAAATATAATGTATAACGATACGATAACGATAAACCCTCTGCTGAGTTGACTCCTAGCTGTGTCAGTTCAGATTCCGTCAGTTCCGTTACGAATCCGACCGTCCGGTGCAACTAAGATGTTACGGAGTCTTAATTACTATATCTTCATATCGTGAAAGTAATATTTAAGATTTTGTAAAAAAAGAAAAACACAATATCAAGTATATTACGAGTCAATATAACAACTGCATGTCTGAGTTCATCACGCGAGTTGGCAGCTCATAAGTAACGTACAGATTGCCTACCACTACGGCCTACCACTACAGTCTCAATATGCATTCCTTATTTATTGATTCAAAATAACAAATCATGGTTGATTTATATAGTTAATTATATTATTGTAGATTTGATTACTTTATTATATAGTTTATTATAATCATAAATGCTAGTGTATCTGTCTGTTATGTGTATAGTATCTGTCACTTTCCAGTTGTTCCAGTGTAAACAGGCTGACCGCAACAACACGAGAAAGGCAACTGAGCTAAGTGCTGAACTATATAACACGAGGGGCTTCGGAGTGTGAGACACCGCCGCCATGGCTGGCCGTTCTCTTAGTATCAGCAGGCGATAGCTGTGACGTTGTACGGTATATGTATTTTTCTTCGGTTGAGTGTAACGAATAAGATGACAAATTATTTCACTTGGCTTTGTGACGCTCCATAGATGGCGCGTCGGTAACACAAGTAACTGGCGGGAATTCTACCAGGTTGTAGTCATTCAGCTTGGGGTGCCATGGCTGAGAGGACGTATTTTTTGTAAAAAAAAAAGCCTAATTTGTTGGAGTTGTCTCCCTTAGTTGTAAGTATTGTGTACAAGACAGTCATTTGGCTGTAAAGGACCACCGGGTCCTCGGTTGCTAGCAGGTAACAAATTTGTGATATATGTGTTATATGTGTGCTATATACTGTGATAGTTATAAACATGTATAATCGTATGTGATCTGGAAATACACGGGAAACAGAATTCAGTACGTATTTAATGGAGATTCATTAGATTCTGTTACCCAAGTCCTGTGGGCGTGTGACAACGACAAAGTGTCTTATACCAGAGAGATTGTAACAGAGATTGACAGAAAGTTGAAGCAGAGAAATAAGCTTATTCGTATTGCTGATTCGTCCGAGGCCGGTTGGGAGACAGTGCGTCAGTACGAGACGAATCCCGTGGCTAGTGATTCAGATGACGAATCGGGCGATTAAATCGGGCGACTAAATCGGGCGACTAAATCGCCTAGCCGTGCATGCATGTGCACGTAGACGTGCGTGCGTGCGTGCGTGCGTGCGTGCGTGTGCACGTACACCTGCGTGCATTCATGCGTGCGTGCGTACACGTGCGTGCGTGCGTGCGTACACGTGCGTGCATGTGTGCGTGTGCACGTACACGTGCGCGCGTGCGTGCGTGCGTGTGCAAGTACACGTGCGTGCGTGCGTGTGTACGTACACGTGTGTTCGTGCGTGCGTGCGTGCGTGCGTGCGTGTGCACTTACACGTGCGTACATGCGTGCGTGCGTGTGTGCGTGTGCACGTGCGTACCTGCGTGCATGCGTGCGTGTGTACGTGCCTGCGTGCGTGTGCACGTACAGGTGCGTGCGTGTGTGCGTGTGTGCGCGCGTGTGCAGGTACACGTTAGTGCGTGTGCAGGTACACGTGCGTGCGTGCGTGCGTGTGTACGTACACGTGCGTGCGTACGTGCGTGCATGGGACTGGTCATTGTTATGCTATCTAGCCGTACGACGCTCCTAGCAGACGTGTGCGCGAACGCTGCCCAGCGGCAACGTTCGCGGGAAGATGAAGATGAAAAGTCTTAAGGCCCGTCTCCACACACGCGCCGCGGCACGGAACGCCACGGAAACGGCGTCGTTCACCCCTACCGGCAAAGTTCAAATCTATTATATCTTATGGCGCAGTCTCCACTGACACGGCACGGCGCCAGCCGGGTTTCACGGCGACGGCGAAAGTCAAATGACTTTTGCCGGCTGACGTGACGGCGAAAAGACAATTGAACCAATCAACGCGATTGTTTTTTATCACGTGTTCTGCTCACGCTACCATCAGCCAATGGACAACAAGCGCATGTATAATAATGCATAATAATAATGTATAATAATGCATAATTTCTGATCACTGAACCAGAGTGAACACAATGTGCTCAGACACAATGCGCGAAATCACAATGTATTTTTTTTCAGCACAACGGCGCTGATTTTTGCTGTGTCGTGTCGTGCCGCGTGTGTGGAGACATGGCGATGAGAGGCGTGCATGCACTGCAGCATGCCCTCACAGTCATGTCGTGCCGCGTGTGTGGAGACATGGCGATGAGAGGCGTGCATGCACTGCAGCATGCCCTCACAGTCACTCACGCCCACACACGCGGCACGACACGACACTATGCACAGCAAAAATCAGCGCCGTTGTGCTGAAAAAAAATACATTGTGATTTCGCGCATTGTATTTGAGCACATTGTGTTCACTCTGGTTCAGTGACCAGAAATTATGCACCTTAGTCATCGACCACGGAACATAGCAGGCATTTAATTGGTCATTGCTCTAGTTTTTGCCCAACCAAACGAGTCCCCACAGCTGTCACCCAAGCAACATACATCAGGGCCGTAGGCTGAACAAATTCCTAGGAGGGGGCCAAAATTTGGACTCAACTGTGTAAAGATGAGCAACGGGCGCAGCTCTTGATCGACATCCATAGTGTGGTAGGGGTGGGTCTGAGCCAAGGCTTTCACGGGTAAGTGACCAAAAAAATCACGTTAGGGCTATTTACGATTATTAGCTAAACTAATTTTTTTATTTTGCTCCAAAATCTAGGGGGTAGCTGCCCCCCACAGGCTACGGGTACATAGGGGCCAGCATAACTAGCTAGCTGAATGAGTACGTAATTAAAAGACGCGCCAGCCATACCCAGCGATGTAGTATAGTGGCCCTAACTATTCTTGAAATATAGACTGGGACCATAGTTATTACCATAGGTTATGACATAACTCTGATGTTTTCTCCGACCTCCCGGAATATGATATATAGCTAGGGATCTGATAGCCATCAGCAGAGCCGCCATACGGTCGCAACGGGCGAGTAAATGATGCTGACGAAATTATTCTCCGTAATGGCTGCTCGGCAGCTGGGTTAGTCTACTGTACCCAGGCGGCGCGCCCGACCTCCAAATTAAAAGGAACTGCGGGGAGGATAATGATGGATGTTTCCTCCCGCGCTGGCAAGGCAAAACATGTCTCGCTGTATACGCACGCACGTATGTCGTTACTCCTGCTATGTAGGGACTAAGCGATGCAGTAGCAGTATTGGAGCCGATGCCAGGCCATGCAGCAGTCTGTGCTCGCATATAACCCGCGATGTATTTACTCGGGGGTTCGGGGAATATAATACGTGGGGCATATAGTAGGTACTCGGGGCATATAATACAGGTCCTGCGCAAGAACACGATAAACGGCGTGAACGGTTATATATGCACATCAGGAGTAGAGAATAGGGTCCCCTATTATCTATATATATATATATATTATTATATTATATATATATATATATATATATATATATATATATTATCTATAGGGTCCCCTATAATAGGGTTCCCTATTATCTACTCCTGATGCACATGCACTCACACGTAGGCACGCACGCATGCACGTCCGGCCGCCCGCCCGCCCACACACACGTCTAGCTGTTAGAAAAAAATAGACCAAAAACTGACTAGGTAAGTCTGGTTGATGAAAGTAGACGAAATTGCACTATTAACCATTCTAATATTAGAGGAAAGGGGAGTAAACGAAAGGGAGTAGACCAACCGCGATGTGACCAGATGGCAGGCACGGCAAAGTAGCAAGCAAGCAAAGATTCGCATTGAGGGATACAGACATCATGTGTGAAACTGCGGAGGCCTGGACTGCCTCTACGAAACATAGATCCACTGCCCTACCTCACAAGCTTATCACTCGATACCATTGAGCTAATAAGTAAGCAATGAGCATAGATTTGTTAGCGATATATTGACATCGGCGAAGTGAATGTTTGCCTAATACTTAGCGTGTCAATGTGCTTCCTTTTTTAAAAGATAAAGGGTATGACCTACATGACAACGTTTAGGCCTACTGGATGCCTACCTAATATTATAATCATAGCTAAATCATCGTTGTAATTTTACCGAAATGTGTCACCTGTATTTGTACGCGTTTTCGTTTCATGTCCCACAAACACGAATACTCATGTGCATACGTGCAGAGACGTAGAGGATGCGGGGCAACTCATTGTATGTATCCAGAACAAACTCAAACCGTGTCGTGATGTGTAGCTCAGTGTTACCACTAGACCAATAACAGATCAGTTAGACCAATAAGTGGTCCCTGGGATTCTTTTAAGAATCTGACGCTATCCTAGAATAGCACCCATGGATGGATGGACGGACGGACAGAGAGACAGACATATATATCAGGAGTTAATATTAAAAGACAAATTAAAAAAAAAAAACTTTGCACAATGCTAAATTAACTAGTCCTACCCACGCCTCATGTGGTTTGTTCACTGTCTGTGATCAGCTGACCTTTGTTTTAATTATGCAGAGTTTGTCATCCGAACTGGACTTGTGTACGTACATGTTTGTATCCACCCAGTAAAATAATAATATTGCTACTGCACTGTGAATGAATGTGTGCTGCATAATGCTGCGAAGAAATCGATAATAAGGATCGACGGAACTTTTCATTGTTGCTAATTTTGGTCATTTGTCTTAACCACCACCGGTATTTGGAATTCGAAATAGGGTTAACAAATTAGTATAGATTTGAGCGGAACTCGGGGGGGGGGCTTCGTCCGAACCCCCCGAACCCCCATTGGCTACGCCCCTGGATAGATAAATAGATAGATAGATAGATAGATAAATAGATAGCTAGATAGATAGATAGATAGATAGATAGATAGATAGATAGATAGATAGATAGATAGATAGATAGATAGATAGATAGATAGATAGATAGATAGATAGATAGATAGATAGATAGATAGATATAGATAGATACACAGATAGTAGTCGAGAGTTCATCGGATCTTCATGACCTCTGTCGTACAAACAAATTACACTGATACACT
>NW_014577390.1:276075-280420 GCF_000485595.1 Priapulus caudatus
CCTAATATAGTATAGGTATTATATTAGCTCTTGATATATATACATAATATCGGAATACATAATACATATACATAATATACATAATATAGGTATTATATTAGCTCTTGATATATATACATAATATCGGAATACATAATACATATACATAATATACATAATATAGGTATTATATTAGCTCTTGATATATATACATAATATCGGAATACATAATACATATACATAATATACATAATATAGGTATTATATTAGCTCTTGATATATATACATAATATCGGAATACATAATACATATACATAATATACATAATATAGGTATTATTAGCTCTTGATAATATATATATAGCACAGTGCCACTTTATTATTATAACTTATTATGCCACATGCAATATCGAATATTGATGATTGAATAAAAATGAATAAAATCTAATTTAAAAAATTAATATTATCCCAAGATATAGTTCTTAAGTTTTTCTAAAGATTGTTTTCAATAGAACTTTCATAATTATACATTTTTCACAGATATTAGCGCAACCTCCATTGAGTTCCCGCAGAAGACGTCCCCTAACACGAGGCGGCGTTACTAGAAACCCCGGAAACACAAAAATCGCCGAAGTGTCGTGTCTTGTTATTCTTATGTCTTAGCCCGACAAGGCTGTGCGACGGATTGTCTATATAGGGTATTCTAACCCTAGCAATACCGTTTCTTGGAGCTACTTATGTATATGCCAGTACCTACAGCTGATGACGGTGACCACTTACCTCCGTGCTTCAGCGATGGTCCTGCCTCCAGCGGAATGATGAGCAACGGAAATATGCCGCAGAGTCCTACCAGCACCGAGGCGCAAAGGGAACACACCCACGCCTCGCTCTTGCCCCAGCGATGCCTGCCCTGCCACCACCATGAATTCTCGTCCTCGTCCTCATCCTCATCCGTGACGATATCATCCGTCTGTTCAGGGCTTCTCTGCGTGCCGTGCTCGTACAGCAGTGTTTTACCGGTGTGCTTGGCACGGTGAATCTCCGCCGTAGCTGTTAGTAGCAGGGTAAGCAGGCATAGAACAGCTGCGATCGTACGACTGATCGTAACACCGGCCATGTCCGTGCTAGCAGTGCGGCTTTCCCTCCGCCTCCTTTTCTCTCATTTACTCACTCTATCTTCTTTTCTCCCTCCCCTGTTGCTTGGCGAGTGAGTACGTGTGCGTATGCGCGTATGTAATTGTGTGTATGTGTGTGCATGCGGGTGTGTGTCCTCTGGCCCTCTGTCACTTGCTATCTCTATCTTTCTCTGTATGTCTTTTTATCCGTCGCTGTCTCTAATAGTAATACTCTATCTCTCTCAGTTCGTCGCTGTCTCTATCTATGTATGCCTCTCTCGTTCTCCTCGACTCTTTCTCGCCCTCTACTTGCGGCTCTCTCTTTCACCGTGCGCAAAATTCCTCCCTCCGTGACCTTCCTCCTGCACCGTCCCTGGTCGCCGCGCCGCTGTGTGAAGTTCCTGCCGCAGTGACAAGCCGAGCTAAACCATGGCAGACCGTTGTACACGCAGCACCCTAGCCTGTAACCTACAGTCGCTCTCTACGTAGAGGAACTTGAATATAATCACATAAAGATGCAGACGCCGCCGATAGTTTACTCATTGATCGTATAACTATCCCATACAAGCGGTTCTGCTTGCTATCGCTATCGACTCAGCAAACGTCGGCCGCTGTGGAGTACTGAAAGATGTGATGTGAGTCGCTCAGCAGTATACCCGACCCCGATTCGCCGCCACGGCCTCTGCCCCCTCGAAAAATCGACGAAAATCGGTGCAGCGTTCGCACTACCACCTGGTGGCAGGAAGCGTGCGAAATCAGAGATAATCAAACAACATCTATAGATGGCGAGATAGGTATAGAGTAGTGAGAATAGAGTGAGGAATAGAGTAGTATAGAGTACTGAGTGATGATACATAGTGATAGACGTACACTGCTATAATATTATCCTCTATTTTAGCAAGCGCTAATAAAGTAATAATACCTCTTATTATATAACAAGAGATATTATAAGCTCTTTATACGTCTTTAATAAATCCACATGACTTATTTCGCGACGTATGATATCCTACTGCGCTGCATTAGATGCATCCCAAATTTAGAGGGTAAAAATCTTTTAAATAAATGGTTTGACTGAATAATAGGCGTCCTAATTCTACGCATACAATTACCATCAATAAGGCCGCACGGTTGTTTTTCCCCCATAAATTTGATCATTGTCTCTATTTCACAAGCACTCTTCACGATTAGCGTTGGTTAGTATAAATACTGTAAGCTATCACGCAGAGGGAAACAATTTAAAGCACCGTAGCTAATAAATCTGAACTATAATAATGTTTGGAGGGATATCGTTTTTGGAAAAATATATTCTGAGAAAAAATGCGTTTTATAATTTACGAAATATGGTACATATATATTTTTATTGAAATTGCGGACTGTTGACAGCGCATTCTCAGGAGTGCATTGATATTTAAAAAACCTTTGCTGCAAACGCGCTACTATATTAATTACACGTGAAAAACCTTCAACTCCTCTTTAGAGCGTGCAATAAACTTTAGGAACACACCTATTTATGCGCATGCCTATTGTCTGCTAAAAGAAAATAAACTACAGTATATGTTAAAATTACATCATCGTTTGCATTTTAGCCTGTGCAGCACACTGCATTCACGGTAACCCCGTCTGTCAATTCTTTTCGACATTTCGCCATTTTGTGTCATTTTAGCAAAAAAACAGCGGACGCTAGTAGGCGTCGTGTTGCTGATCATTTTAGGTCGTCATTGCGAGGCGGATTTTGAACGCCGACCTTACTCCTGCGCTGCAGGTGACGACTGCGATGTAGGCATACTTCAACGGCACCTATAACTGCACCTGCCTGCGCCTCTCTCCCCTGCTCTCATGGCGGTGCCTTCTCGCCTGCGCAGGGCAGCTTCACGTGCGAGTGCGCATGCGCAGCTTTGCGGGGAGAGGCAGGCTGCAGAGTCGTTATAGATTCGTGCCGAAACGCCCCCTGTCTCAATTATGGTTAATGCTGCGCTCTGGGTCACGGCACGTCGCCAGTCGCATGCGAATATCTGCATACAGCTGCGGATGCAGCAACGACGACTACCACTTACGATGCGCTGTCGGGTAGCCATAGCGAGCCCGACCCGTGCGACCACAGCGCCATCTGTCGCGTGGCCGGTCGGCGAGTAATTAGTAGGCCATTAAAGTAAATAACCTAATTAAAATAAAATAAACGACCGAAAATACGCGTTCATTGCGTGTGTTAACACCAATTGTTCAATTTACTTCTATCAGCTTCTGGTCATTCATACCTAACATTTTTCTCTCTGACGCATTATAACAGCCCACACAGACAACAGCTGAAATACATTTTTCGTAAAAATCACACACAAAAAATCCGTTAAAATCTCTCCGCAGACAATCCGATGATGTATTTGCACACACGCAGTAGTCTTCGAGCAAACGCCACACGACGCGACGCCTGTTATTTCTAAATCTGCCTTCTTGCAGCAACTTTCCTCTGTATTCTATATCTCTGATATAGTGCCAATTATACAGCCCCACCTGGTGGCGTACAGCGCTCCCTGGCGGGTTCACGGGTATTTTGATACACCACTCTTTGGGTTTGGGCTATAATTGCAATTATACTCATCCATTTTATTTTATGCACGCTTGCACTAATATAGAGAGTCTCTATAGCACTATCTATATCAGTGCTCTCTATATAGAGAGCACTAAAAATACAGAAACCAACTTGTTGAAAATAAGACTTTGGCAGATATTCTTTAATTTGTTTTCTTTTTTCTTCTGAATCATATGACAGAGACTTGAGGAAGTATTCAAAACTTTTACATCGCGTAACAAAATAGCTTTGATATGCTGAAAAGAAGGGGGAAGTGCCATTGACATCATTCTGCATTAATATGCTGGTATCTGCATACGCAGGAAAATAACCGCAGACTATAAATTCCATTATTGGCTCCTTTTAGCTATTGCTTTGACTAATGCTAGCCGTGCTCATTTGTTGTGCCCTTGCACATTTTGAAATTACCAGCTGAAAACCCCAGACCCCCCGCACTGTGCTCCCGCCGCTTACACCGGCGGCCCACTTTTGGCCGGTGGGTCGTCCCTTTTTGGGGGCCATCAGGGGCCAGGGGAGGCTGCTCCTTAAAAATCATGGGGAAAAATACTGTCAAGCTTCAGCCCTGGATCCGCCCCTGGGATTTGTGGTCATTCAGTGCTTTCGTAATCGTGCGCCGTACAGGTTACTCAGTACTATACTAGTGTCAGTACTGTATGTATAATGTA
>NW_014577390.1:280430-289563 GCF_000485595.1 Priapulus caudatus
AGTGCTCTCTATATAGAGAGCACTCTCTATAGTCGCGTCTCACACGTGTCCAATCGATTATGGCGCTCGAAGCCAAATGGCTAGATTTTGTCGGGCCAAATATTGGCTCGGCGCGTTTTGAGTCGGCGACGTATCACAACGTACGCCAAGTGAAGTACTGGTTACGCTCGTCAAATTCAAATTCAAATTCAAATAAATTCTATTTGCACAATATCTTCACAAGATAACATTTTGCAATATCGTCGCGAGATGGCTGTTGATTTCACTTTTAGAGTGTTTACTTACGTTCCGAGTTTTAATTATCAACCTGAACAACGATCATCCATGATCAAATTTTTTCGAATTTTATATACTGTTGTTGGAAACTTTTATACTGTTTATGGATTTTTATACTGCTTATAAAGTTATTACTTTTCTAACTGCTTCTCAAACCGATTCTACCTCTCTAACCCGCTCGCGAACAGCTGGTGCTAAATTTCTCGGGCCTCGGTCCCGACAGTTTTTCGATGGGGGTCCAAATCTGGCTCGGCCTAAATTAGCGCTACGGGCAAGAAAACGTCCGGTGTGAACGCTCGGCTCGAGCCAAATCTTGTCAGCGGGGCCTGAATTAGGCTCGCCGCGCCAAAAACGTGCTCCGTGTGTAACGCGCCTTATATTAGTGCAAGCGTGCAAACAGTCGCGCCGCCGGAAGCAATGGCAGCCGTGTAATTCTGCCAAATGGTTGTGAAACACCATCGGCCGTGCTACCGTAGAGTGAAAGGAGTACCTTGGCTATGAGTATAAAACATTAAGAATTTTGTACTAAGTAATTCGTTTTCCGTATTTAAGTCTAGCATTTATATTTTATTGAAACGCTTCAAGCAGTGCCTGTTGGATGAAACCGCGAAGCAAGCTGTGTTTTGTCTTTTGCAGTCTTGACTTGCAGTATATATTGTAGTCGGGATTCAGGGCGGATTCGAGACCGGTATTTGCCGTATGGGAAATACGGTCTAGACGTTTCAAAGCTGCCTTCGAATTTTGCGCGCTTAAAAATACAGAAACCAATGTTGAATGAGAATTTGGGCAGATATTCTTTAATTTGTTTTCTTTTTCTTCTGATTCATATGACACGAGACTTGAAGGAAGTATTCAAAACTTTTACATGGTAACAAAATAGCTTTGATATCTGAAAAGAGGGGGAAGTGCCACTTGACATCATTCTGCATTGAATTGCTGGCTACTGCCAACGCAGGAAAATAAGCAGACTATAAATTCCATTATGTGGCTCTTTTAGCTATTGCTGCTTGACTAAATGCAGCCTGACTCATGTTTTGTGCCCTTGCCAATTTGAAATTCGCTGAAAACCCCCAGGACCCCCCGCCTGTGCTCCCGCGCTTAACGGCGGCCCACTTTGGCGGTGGTCGCCTTTTGGCCATAGGGGCCGTGGGACTTGCCTTCCTTAAAAATCTGGAAAAATACTGTCAGCTTCAGCCCTGGATCCGCCCTGGGATTTGTGGTCATGTCAGTGCTTCGTATGTTGCGCCGTACGGTTATCAGTACTACTACTAGTGCAGGTACTGATATGTATAATGTAGGATTTATGCTACGGGAATGTAAGGTGTCTGCTAGCTTCGAGCTGTAAGAGTAAATACGTTACGCGTACAGCGGTTTGAAATTATGTCAGCACTGAGACCATTCATATAGTGTGATTACTTTATAGTATTATTGTTCTGTATGCTGCGTTTATTAGCTGTATGGTAGCGTAGGCCTGTTATGCTGATAGCTGAGTATGTGTATGTAGCTGTAAGGCCGTACCGGATGGCGTTGTAGTAAATTAATATGTGCATGGCGTGTATATGTACGTGTACAGTCTTTTGGCTTACCCAGGGCCGCCACCGGAAGTGACACCCCTCGTTAGACAGTCTAATACAGTATAGCGACAGTGATCTGTTATCCGAATCTTATTTGTCATGTATAGGCACTGGTGGTGTTTAAATTCGCACGTAGTAATTATTAGTTCGCGTGTGTACGGTGGGCATGATGGTTTTACGCGTCGAATCGCGCGCGATGATAAACTCGAGTCTGGCTTCGAGGCGAACGTGCTGCTGTAGCGGTGTAATGTGGTTAATGTGTTAACCTGCTTGTTTAGCACGCAGTTACCGAATAAATACTTATTACTTCTTACTTATTACTTCCTACTTCTCACTATTTCATGATGTTTATTGTTATGTTATTATAATAGTTTGTACTATAGTTAATGGTTTGTTATTTATTTACTGTTCAGAGGATTTATATTTTGTGATGGATGTGATTTACAAAGGTTAGCGGATATCTCAGCGCTAGATTATTGAAAAAAATGTTTAAGTAGACCTTGTGTTTATGATTTCTGAGAGCGCCTAGCCGGTGGAAGCAGAAACTCTAATTCGGATGTCCCCTCCTGTCCTGTCCCCTTTGCCTCCCCTCTGTCCCTCGCTCGAGCACTCATCTTTACTACTAACGCCTTCAGCTTTCTTTCCTGCCGCCTTTCCTCAGTCTTCTAACCCTCTCCTTCTCTCATAGCAAGCGTATGTATGGCCAGTTTCTTCAGATCATACTGCACGCATTGAAATGCGTGCTCACGCATGCGCAATATGTTCGAGAATATACCTATTGCAAATTAGACATATATGAATAAGGAGGGAGGTATATCGTAGCATAGATTTCTATGATAAATTTCACAAAATTATACGCTCTTGAGAAATAGGAAGAAGGGACGCCATCGTAACGGTGCCCGATGCATATACCAGTCAGTACACAATTTGGCGCTCGTTAGTGTAGTTATGCGCATGCCGCAATATCTTATCAGAGAGTCTTATTTGTGTGGATGCTGCATGTAAACTGGTTAGGCGATACCTCAGCATAGATTTATGAAAAAAAATTGTTATGATCAGTAGACCTGTGTGTCATGATTTCTGAGAGCGCGCCGAGACGGTGGGGCGGATGAAGCACACTACTAATTCATGTTCCCCTCTGTTCCTTCCCTTGCCTCCCCTCCGTGTCCCTCGCCTCCAGGCCGCCTCATGATTCTAGATTTACCGCCCCCTCAGCTGTTCCTTTCCTGCCGCCTTTCCTCAGCTTACTAACCCTCCTTCATTTCGCATAGCAACGTATATTATGCATCGTTGTTCTTCAGCATCATACTGCCACGATGAAATGGTGCTCGCGCATGCGCAATTATGTCCCGAGAAGAATTATATTTTTGCCAAAAAATTAGACATTAGAATAAGGAAGAGGTATTCTAGCATAGATTTCTATGATAATAGCTTCACAATTATACCTCTCTTGAGAATCGGAGAAGACGCTCGCATGTAAGCGCTGCCCGCCTGCATATACCAGTACAGTACACAATTTGGCTACGTTAGGGTGTTAGCGCATGCGCAATAAGCTACAACAGAGGCAGTTCTATTTTGCTAAGTGCCGATATGCATTTAAAATGGTTAGGGATAGTCTCAGCATAGATTTATGAAAACAACTGTGGGGTATCAGTAGAATTATGTTTTAATGATTGGGAAGTTGCCCTAGCCTGTGGGAGCAAAACTACAAATTTTCATCCCTTCTGTCCTTCCCTTGCCTCCCGACTGTACCTCCGCTTCAAGCCTCATTTCTTTTATACCGCTCCTCAGCTTTTCTTTCCTGCGCCCTGTCCTCAGTCTCCCAACCCTCTTTCTCTACATGAGCAAGCGATATCCATGCAGTGTTCTTACAGAACCTCCCCCCCCCCCCCCCCCCCCCCCCCCCCCCCCCCCCCCCCCCCCCCCCCCCCCCCCCCCCCCCCCCCCCCCCCCCCCCCCCCCCCCCCCCCCCCCCCCCCCCCCCCCCCCCCCCCCCCCCCTTTCACTGCACGCCTGAAACGTGCCTCGCGCATGCGCAATATGTCGCCGAGCAAGAATAATATTTTGCAAAAATTATGCATTTAGAACAGGTAGGAGGTTTCAGCATAGATGTTCGTATGTAATAGTATTTAAAGTATACCGCCTCTTGAGAAATAGCAAGAAGACCTTCGCATGGTATGGTGCCCCGTCTGCACTATTACCAGTCAGTACACAATTGGCTAGCGTTAGTGTGTTAGCGCATGCGCAATATTCTTCAACAGAGGAGTATATTTTGTGCATGGATATCTGCATTCTAAAATGGTTAGCGCGGATATCTCGGCATAGATTTATTGAATAAACTGTATCAGCTACACCTGCTGTTTATGCGTTGGAAGAGCGCCCTAGCCTGTGCGGGAAGTAAAAACTACTAATTCACCTCTCATGCCCTTCCCTAGCCTCACCCGCGGCTCTCGCTCAGCCTAATGTTTTTTACCACACTAAGCTGTTCTTTCTTGGACACCTCTCGTCAGTCTCCCAACCTCCTTTCTCTCATAGCAAGCCTATTTTATGCAGTGTTCTTCAGTCCAATACTGCGTCGCCTGAACGGTGGCTGCGCATGCGCCATCTTTCCGAGAAGATGAATTATTTTGCAAAGATTTATGCATTTTAGAATAGGGAGAGGATTCTAGCATTAGATTTCTATGATAATATTTTATCAGTATACCTCTCTTGGAGAAATATGGAAAAAGACTCGTATTGTAAAGGTGCCGCTGCATATACAGTCAGTACACAATTTGCTACGTTAGTGTGTTAGCAGCATGGCGCAATATGGTCACAAGAGGATTATATTTTGTGCTGGGATATGCATTTAAAAGGTTAGGGGATAATCTCAGCATAAATTTATGAAATAAATTGTTATCAGGGTGACCTGTGTTTATGCATTGGGAAGCGCCCTAGCCGGTTGGAGAAGCAAAACTACTAATTCATCCCCCTCCTGTCCTTCCCTTGCTCCCTCTGTCCCTCGCTTAGCCTCATTCTCTATACCCTTCAGCTTTCTTTCCTAGCCCGCTTTCATCAGTCTTCTAAACCCTCCTTCTCTCATAGCCAAGCTATATTATGCAGTGTTCTTCAGATCATACTGCACGATTGAAATGGTGCTGCGCGCATGCGCACTATGATCCGAGAATAATACTATTTTGCAAAAATTAGACATTATAGAATAAGGAGGGAGGTATTCTAGGGCATAGATTTCATATGATAATATTTCACAATTATACCGCTCTGAGAAATAGGAAGAAGACCGATGTAAGTGCCCGATGCATATACCAGTCAGTACACAATTTGACTACGTTAGTGTGTTCGCGCATGCCGAATATCTTATCAGAGGAGTTATATTTTGTTGATGGATGTTGCATTTAAAATGGTTAGCGGATATCTCAGCATGATTCATGGACAAAAAATTGTTATCAGTAGACCTTGTGTTTATGATTCTGAGAGCCGCCCTAGCGGTGGAAGCCAAAACTACTAATTCATTCCCCCCTGTCCTTCCCTTGCCTCCCTCTGTCCCTCGCTCAGCCTCATTCTTTTTTACCGCCCTCGCGCTTCTTTCCTGCGCCTTTCCTCAGTCTTCTAAACCCTCCTTCTCTCATAGCAAAGTATATTATGCCAGTGTCTTGAGATCATTACTGCACGCATTGCAAATGGTGCTCGCGCATGCGTAATATGTCCCGAGAAGAAGAATATTTTGCAAAAAGTAAGCATTTACAATAGGGAAGAGGTATTCTAGCATCTACTTATATGATAATATTGTAATACAAAAATAAAGAGAGGAGGATAACGGTAACGATAAATAAGACAGAAATAGTATAATTGCGTAATAACCAACGGTAGTCGCGTACGGGCAAGCCTTTGTGCGGGGACACGCAGCTGACCCCGTCGTGGCCGCCAATGAGAGGCAGCGCCACGCACCGTGCCCATAACCTAAAACAATAGGAGAGCACGGGGTATATAGCCTTTGCTCACTCTCTGCTGACTCTCTGCTCACTCTCTGCAGGTCACACACCGTATCTTAGCCAGCACACGGTAGGACGTATGTAGTACTGTTGCGTTTCACGGCTAGACGATTCTGCCAGCCGGATATCCGCCGCGAAGCGCGAAAACGCCGCGCAGCGGCCGACACCATTGACTAATCGCTGTCTATATTTAGAACATTTCATGGTTTGTCAAATCGGCTGTAATCGGTCATTGAGAGTTGCTGGGGACGATTGCAGAAGCTTTCGACTTTGCCCACGTAGGCGAGAATAAATCCAAATGCTCGTGTTTGTTGGTGTGTGTTCGGCGCGCTGTCATTTTCGTGTAGAAAAATAATTTTCCCTTTTCGCTGGTTGGATTTATGTACGGAATGTAGGTCTGTAGCTTCAGTGTAGAGATAAATACGTTACGGTTACAGCGTGTTTGAAATATGTCAGACTGAGACATTCATATAGTGTATTACTTTAGTAGTATTAGTGTTCTGTATGCGTTATTAGCTGTATGTAGCTGTAGCTGTATGCTGTAGCTAGTATGTGTATGTAGCTGTAGGCCTACACTGATGGTGTAGTAATTATATGTGGCTGGCGTGTATATGTACGTGTACATCTTTTGTACACCAGGGGGCGCCACCGAAAGTGACACCCCTCGTTAGACAGTCTATACAGTATAGCGAAGTGATCTGTTATCCGAACTTATTTGTCATGTATAGGCACTGGTGTTTAAATCGCACGTAGTAATTATTAGTTCGCGTGTTACGGTGGCATGATGGTTTTACGCGTCGAATCGCGCGCGATGATAACTCGAGTCTGGCTTGGAGCGAACGTGCTGCTGTAGCGGTGTAATTGGTTAATGTGTTAACTGCTTGTTTAGCACGCGTTACCGAATAAATACTTATTACTTCCTACTTATTACTTCCTACTTCTCACTTTTCATGATGTTATTGTTTTATGTATATATTAATAGTTGGTATATAGTAATGGTTTGTTATTTATTTATTTCAGAGGAGTTATATTTTGTGATGGATGTGCATTTAAAATGGTTAGCGGATATCTCAGCATAGATTTATGAAAAAAAATGTTATAAGTAGACCTGTGTTTATGATTCTGAGAGCGCCCTAGCCGGTGGGAAGCAAAACTACTAATTCATCCCCTCCTGTCCTTCCCTTGCCTCCCCCTCTGTCCCTCGCTCAGCCTCATTCTTTTATACCGCCTTCAGCTTTCTTTCCTGCCGCCTTTCCTCAGTCTTCTAACCCTCCTTCTCTCATAGCAAGCTATATTATGCAGTGTTCTTCAGATCATACTGCACGATTGAAATGGTGCTCGCGCATGCGCAATATGTTTCGAGAATAATACTATTTTGCAAAAATTAGACATTTAGAATAAGGAGGAGGTATTCTAGCATAGATTTCTATGATAATATTTCACAATTATACCGCTCTTGAGAAATAGGAAGAAGACCGCATGTAAGGTGCCCGATGCATATACCAGTCAGTACACAATTTGGCTACGTTAGTGTGTTAGCGCATGCGCAATATCTCACCAGACCGAGTTATTTTTGTGATAGATATGCATTTAAAATGGTTAGGGGATATCTCAGCATAAATTTGTGAAATAAATTGTTATTAGTAGACATGTGTTTATGATTGCGAGAGCGCCCTAGCGTGTGGGAAGCAAAACTACTAATTCATCCCCTCCTGTCCTTCCCTTGCCTCCCCCTCTGTCCCTCGCTCAGCCTCATTCTTTTATACCGCCCTCAGCTTTCTTTCCTGCCGCCTTTCCTCAGTCTTCTAACCCTCCTTCTTTCATAGCAAGCTATATTATGCAGTGTTCTTCAGATCATACTGCACGATTGAAATGGTGCTCGCGCATGCGCAATATGTCCCGAGAAGAATAATATTTTGCAAAAATTAGACATTTAGAATAAGGAAGAGGTATTCTAGCATAGATTTCTATGATAATAGTTCACAATTATACCTCTCTTGAGAAATTGGAAGAAGACCTCGCATGTAAGGTGCCCGCTGCATATACCAGTCAGTACACAATTTGGCTACGTTAGTGTGTTAGCGCATGCGCAATATGTCACAAGAGGAGTCATATTTTGTGATGGATATCCATTTAAAATGGTTAGGAGATATCTCAGCATAAATTTATAAAATAAATTGTTATCAGTAGACCTGTGTTTATGATTGGGAGAGCGCCCTAGCCTGTGAGAAGCAAAACTACTAATTCATCCCCTCGTGTCCTTTCCTTGCCCCCCCCCCTCTGTCACTCGCTTAGCCTCGTTCTTTTTTACCGCTCTAAGCTTTCTTCCCTGCCACCTTTCGTCAGTCTCCCAACCTCCTTCTCTCATAGCAAGCTATATTATGCAGTGTTCTTTAGTCCATACTGCGCGCCTGAAACGGTACTCGAGCTTGCGCAATATCTCCCGAGAAGAAGAATATTTTGCAAAGATTATGCATTTAGAATAGGGAAGAGGTATTCTAGCATAGATTTCTATGATAATATTTTATCAGTACACCTCTCTAGAGAAATAGGTAAAAGACCTCGTATGTAAGGTACCCGCTGCATATACAGTCAGTACACAATTTGGCTACGTTAGTGTGTTAGCGCATGCACAATATGTCACAAGAGGAGTTATATTTTGTGATGAATATGCATTTAAAATGGTTAGGGGATATCTCATCATAGATTTATGAAAAAATTGTTATCAGTAGACCTGTGTTTATGATTCTAAGAGCGCCCTAGCCGATGGGAAGCAAAACTACTAATTCATCCCCTCCTGTCCTTCCCTTGCCTCCCCCTCTGTCCCTCGCTCAGCCTCATTCTATTATACCGCCCTCAGCTTTCTTTCCTGCCGCCTTTCCTCAGTCTTCTAACCCTCCTTCTCTCATAGCAAGCTATATTATGCAGTGTTCTTCAGATCATACTGCACGATTGAAATGGTGCTTGCGCACGTGCAATATGTCCCGAGAAGAATAATATTTTGCAAAAATTAAGCATTTACAATAGGGAAGAGGTATTCTAGCATCTACTTATATGATAATATTTCATCAGTATACCTCTGTTGAGAAATAGGAAGAGGACCTCGCATGTAAGGTGCTCGCTGCATATACCAGTCAGTACACAATTTGGCTACGTTAGTGTGTTAGCGCATGCGCAATATCTTATCAGAGGAGTTATATTTTGCGATGGATACGCATTTAAAATGGTTATGGGATATCTCAGCATAGATTTATGAAAAAAATTGTTATCAGTAGACCTGTGTTTATGATT